>NC_069500.1:192061824-192081824 GCF_027579735.1 Bombina bombina
TTATTATTCTTTTTGTGTTTTTTTTACAAACCACAACCTTTTACTACTATTCCACGTTATTTTTAACAGATGGCTTACATATTACAAAGTCATTTTTTTTTTGGTTTATCTACTTAACACACCGCATGCAGACCTTTTTCTACTATTCAACGTTATTTTTAACACATGTCTTACTTATTACAAAGTCATGTGTTTTGGTTTCTCTACATTACACACCCCATACAGACCTTTTAGGCCTCCATTTATCATGATAAATGGAGCCCATACTATTATTCAACGTTATTTTAACACGTCTCACATATTACAAAGTCCTTATTTTTTGGTTTATCTACTTTAGACACCCCATACAGACCTTTTACTATTATTCTACATTATTTTAGCACATGTCTTACAAAGTCTTCTTTTTTTGTCTTTTGTTTAGCTATTTTAGACACCCCATGCAGACCTTTAACTATTATTCCTTTTGATTTTCAACACGTCTTTTAACTTTACCAACTAATTTGTTTTTCTCTACCTACTTTACACAACCCCTCTAGACATTTCACTACTATTCTTTTCAAATTAACGTCTTACATTGACCTAATCTTACCCTTTCATTGATAAGATGTTTCAATATATTACACAATAACGACAATTGTTTATATTTGTTAAATAATATATGCATTTATTCTGTATATAAAATAAAATAAAAAAATGTTGCTAGCACATTCATAAATTTTTTAATAACACATAAATGAAAAAGTTACATTTTTTCATATGTCAGCCTCATTTTCCTGACTGCTGAGTAACTGCTTATCAGTCCAGTTTCAGCTTTAAGCAGGACTTCAAGGAGCTCTTTTTTGCTTATTACAATTTTTTCATCATCCGGAACTAAAAAATAAAAAATATATATATTTATATTAAACATATATTTTGATTCTTTTGAATAGCATTTATAGACATGAGAGTAAAAAAAATATCTGTCAATGGAATTACCAACAGCAATAACATATATTTATTCATAAATGCTATAACACTTACCCCAGTTATAATATTGAGGTGACTGAGAGTCTTCATCGTGCACCTCTAAGTTTCTTATATTTTGTTGAGTTTCTTCAAAAAACAAAATTTTGATTACAATGTATTGATAATGTAACTTTAAAATATATCTATCTTACACTATATTTTTCTCTCTATCTATGTTATCTTTCAATAAATTTTATTTCTATATTTAAATCTGTCTTTTTTTATCTATATACATATATCTATCTGTCGATATATATATATTAATATATCTATCTATATATATATATATATATATTGATATATATAAAATATGTGTGTTTGTGTTTTTATATATATATATATATATATATATATTTGTGTATTTAAAAAAAATATATACACATATTAATAAAATTGATATATATATATATATGTGTATATATATATATATATATATGCATACATATCTATTGATTTATATATATATATATATATATATATATATATATATATATATATATATATAAATATAATGTTTGTAGAATAGATATATCACCATTAAAAAATTAAAAAAAAAATCACCTGATGTTCCTTGATGAACCTCATCTTCTTCATGGCCCTCCTCGTCCTCTTGTTCCAAATGTTCTTCATCTTGCCAACTATGCATAGTATCCTCAATTTCTGACTCTGTAGGCTCTACATGTCCTAAAATTTTTATTACAAATAAATTTATATTTATAAAATATATATGTTAAAGAAATGTCAAAGAATTTTTTTTAAATTACCTTCAATGTTATCTATATCTTCTTCTCCTTGCTCATCCATTGGATTATTATTTGGAGTGCTATTATCTATAGCATTATAAAAAAAAGTTAAAAGATAAATTTACTTTAATACCTGGCTTTGAATTTTTATTTTTTATCGAAATTACAGTTACATTTTTTATACCTGTGTCTTGAGTCCTATCTTTATCCATAAAAACTGTGGGCAATGGGTCTGATTCCCCTTCAGAACTAGAATTGGTATCAATGGGAAGAAGGTACCTTGGAGCTCTTCTTCTTTTGACTATTAAATAATATAAAATACAACATTTTTGAAAATATATTCTTAAAAATCCAAACACACAAAAACTTTGTCTGAAAATCCTATAAAAACTTGATTCATTCACACTTTATCTGCAGGCAATGGTAATCTTTTAATCCTATTATTGTTTAACTTGTTTATCTTATTGAAAATATTCCAATTAAAAACTATACATTTTTAAAACTTAAGATTATATAATTAAACTATATTTATATCTATATTGCTTACATTTTTTAAGATAAGTCTTTATCAAAGTGCGCATTTTAGATTGCCTCCGGTACAAGTCGTTATATCTTTTCAGACATTGTTTCCTCGTTTGTTTTTGCCCAGAGACTCTCCTTACTCTTCGCACCATTTCACAGAGAATTTGGTTTCTTGTGTCCTGGTCCAAAGTGAAAATCCCTTTCCTTTTTTTTGGAAAATATTTATCCATAGTGTAAGAAATAATCAATAATTCTCCAATAGAGAACTTCTTGGATCGTGGCATTTTCTAAATATTATTCAATCTCTACTCACTGACGGGACTAATTTTGTTTTTTTAAATGCGCAATTTTGTAAGCTAATACCTATTTTTACAAATAGCACTCAATTTGGATACATATTTTGGAAAATATTATCAAAAATCGTATTTTAGTATACAACTTGATGTTTTTTTTATCCATTTTAATAACAATGAAACATTGTATAGAACTGCGCCACAACAGCACTATTTTTTTGGCAACATTAACAAATGTTACATGTATCCGTTGATAAGGTGAAATAAAAGTAAAACAATGTAATGATATTTAAATTTAATATTGTTATTCATAACCAAATTATCTTTATTTACATATAAAATTGTTATTAAAAACAAAAATGGAAATCCAGGTATTCCATATGAAAAATAAACTGCGACATATGGTGATCTTTCCAGAACATCATACAGTATACGCCCATTTTCATCAACTACATTTAGATACTTTTTTGGAAACCGTTATAAAAGAAAACTTTATTTAGTTTGTATCAACACTTTAGTTATTTTTTGCGCTCTATTGTATCACATTTTTACAATGGCATCTTCCCAAGCTGGAAAGACCAAAAGCGGGAGAAGTATCATGTTCACTCATCGGCAAAATTGTATTTTGGTCGAAGCTGTTATCGAACACTACGATGAAATCATTGGGTACCAAGCCAGAACTGTAAACCCACAGAGAAAGAGAACAATTTGGACACAAATCAGTAGATCTGTTTCAGCTGAAGGAAGTTTTCCTAAGGATGTGCGGGCTTGTCAGAAGAGAGTAACTGATATTAGAAAAAACATAAAGAAAAAGGTTTGCAGGGAAAAGCAATCTGCCAAAGGAACCGGTGGAGGCCCTGGATATAGGGCCGAATTAACGGACTTTGAACAGATGCTTTATGCACGGATGGGTGATGCCGTTGTGGTTGGCCTGGATGTCCCAGCAGACACTATGGATTTTAGAGGTAAGTTAAATGTAAACGACACCCAAATTTTGTTGTTCATAATTTAAAAAAAGAGAATGAAAAATTATATATCTTTATTATTGAAATCTATTATGTAATTATTTCGATTTAATAGATATTCCTTTATGGAAAGTATATGTAGATATGCTCACTATCTCTTTAATTTTGTAGATTTCTGCTATTGGATATTAAAATTGTGATTAGTTTACATTTTTATTTGGCAAATAAGGATTATGGAGAAAATGGAGGCATGAACTATAATAAAAGTAATCTAGTCATTGTTATAACTATCTATTGTCTATCTAAATCTATCTAAATATTTGAAATTGTGTTTTTATCTATAATTATTGAAATTTAATACAAGTATATTTATATTATTTAGAGCAAGAAGATGAGGGACGTCAGGAAGAGGAGATTGATGCACAAGAGGATCAACCTTTGGAAAATGAATTCACCTCACAAGACCAAGAACCCTCCACATCCACAGTACAAAGAGAAGAAGGGGAGAGTAAGTTATTTGTAAAAAAAACCCCAATAGTTGTTAAATATATTAAAATAACAATTAACAACCAGATGAGCACTGTTGATAACTTGTGGTCTAATGTATATTTTGATTGTATAAATCGATGCTGTTGATATTCTAATATTATTTTTATGTTGTTGTAGGTGTTCGTGCTTTACTACAATCCATGCAGGACAATTCTATATTATTATTCGAGAGTAGGTTGTCTTCTAATTGTCATGTTAATTTTTTGTTTTTTTATGAATGTAACCTATTAATAATACATATTTTCCATGTCATACAGAAGATCAGGTTGAAATCAATTTGGAACCTCTGGTTGAGGATTCTGTATGTCCAGAAGATGAGGATGAGACTCAGGTTGAGGGACAAACATCAGAGGGACCAACACCACCAAATCTAGAAACTCCTCAGAATATCATGGTCAATGACTCTGAAGAAGATGAAAGACCAGAACAATTGATAAACCCAGAAGATGTCACAGGCAGGGGGAATGATATACAAAACCTCACAGACATGGCATTGGGGTTCAGGAATGAGCAAAGTGCATTTTTTAAAGAACTGATCAGATTACAAGAAGAAAGAAATGCAATTTTAAAAGCTGATTCAGAATTTAAGAGGGATTATTCCAAAAAGAAATTAGAAATTTTGAATCGAAGATTTCCTACTCAATAATTAATTATTAATATTTCTTGTTTTTGCACTTTAATGTTCAAATTGTTTTCATGTTGAAAAGTTAAACACTAGAATTTGGTTACAGTTTAAGTTATTTTTGAAAAAATGTTACATGCTTCAGTATTCAAGTATTTGTTATTACAATAAAAATGTTATTTAAAATACAAAAAAGAATTAAGGCTGTTTGTTTGTTCAAAATTTTTTTATTAAAAGAATAAAAACTAAAAATTTTTATTAACAAATAAACACAACTTTTTTTTTTCATCTGTCTGATTATATAACAGTAGTGAGGATTATTATTGTCCAATTTTCAAACAACTCCTGTGTTATCCGTGGTTTCTGTAATACAATGTTAAAAGATAATTAGAAATCCAGAAATATAATACTAATTCTTTGCCCCACCCCCACCCAAAAAAAATAAAATTACTTACATGAAAAATATCTCTCAATAATTTCCATACGATTTTGAACACCGGCCCTAGTAGTGTGCCTGTTTAATATTTGTTGGGGGGCATAGATGTCATCTGGTTGATCCTCAAGACACAAATCATCTTCGTTAACTTGAGATATTGCAATATTATGTAACATGCAGCATACTAAAATAATGTCATTGCACTTCTCTGGTGAGTATTGCAAGTCTCCCCCTGACTTGTCCAACACACGAAATCTCATCTTCAACACACCGAAGGTTCTCTCGATAGCACTTCTTGTACTACGGTGTGACTCATTGTATTTGATCTCTGCACGTGTATGGGGCGATGGTACTGGTGTCAGAAGCCAAGGCCTACACGGATAACCACTGTCACCTACAAATAAAAAAATTAAAAGAATTATTACATTGGAATAACAAGCAATACAGAAATTAATGAAATAAATAATAACATAAATGAAAAGATCATAAAATTAATTTTCACCAAAAAAAAGGTCTAAAGTGTATATACATCTAACTACAAATCTATGTCCTTCAAAGTTGAAAACCAAAATTAAACATAAAAACAATAACAACAAAAAATCTGAAGTTAAACTCACCCAATAGCCAACCATGGGGCATGTCTCCACGTTCAAACGATGTAAATAATGCTGATTGTTTGAGGATATGGTAATCGTGGCAGGAACCTGGAAATCCTGAACGCACAGCCCAAATTTTGAGGTTGGCATCACAAACAGCCTGAACATTCAGTGAATGGAAGCTTTTTCTATTCCTGTATTGCTCCTCCCTTAAAGCTGGTGGTCTTAAAGCTATGTGTGTGCAATCAATTGCACCAAGAACATTAGGCATACCAGCTACTTGATAAAAAGATGCCTTAACTGTGTGCCATTCTTGCACATTCCTGGGTACAAAAATAAACTTCTTCAGATGTTTCAAAACTGCTTTTAAAACAATTCTTAGATGCCTGCAAAATGAAGGCTGGCTAATGCCCACCACAGCACTAGAGACTGCCTGAAATGAACCAGTTGACAAGAAATGCAAAACTGCTAATAATTTTAAAAGTCCAGGTATCGCCCTTGTTCTTCTTGTCCTAGGGTCTATGTCATTTTGGATCAGAGAGTAAAGATTTATAATACTCTCCCTATTTATACGAAATCTTTGCTTTATCTCTTTATCAGACAATGCCTGTAGTCCACACCGGGGTAAAAAAACTCTAGGCACTCTTTGGCGTCTCCGTATGGGCATATTACCATCAGCAAGACGATTTTCACGGGCCCTTGCCAAAGAAATAGCAGACAACAGCAGAAAATATTCCATCTTCTCTCTCACAAAAAATGAAGTAAATAAAATGTTCTCCTCAGTGGATATGGAGAACTTTGGAGGGCGTAATTGTAGGAGAATATTAGGTTCTCCCATGGCGCAAAATAGTGATAAATATGAAATTTGGCGATCTGTTAGTCGATTTGATGAAAATACGACCGAAAAAGCACTGTTTTAAGCTTCAATCGGCGCACATGTGCGCCTTGGCGAGATAGAATAGAGTGGTCGTATTTTTCGGTCGAAAATCAGTTTTTTTGGTCGTATTTTGTTTTAATACATAGGAGAGAATTTACACCGGCGTATTTATAGGCGTAAATGTAGGAGAATTGCAATGATAAATGGAGCCCAAAGGCTGCAATACAGTTGCAGTCCTCTCTGGTAGCTAAGGGTTAAAAGTAGCAAGTTTTTTTTTATTGCTTTTTTAATGCAGTGTACTGAGCCGAGAGTAAAGAGAAGCAGCAGGATGTGGAGAGGAAAGTTGTGCTCTGCAGCTCTCTCCCTGCCAATTACCCAGCATTTTTCACGGAAGCAGCACATCACTGAGGCTGAGCAAGTCATAAAATGATTCTTACAGACTTACACTCACATTTCACTCTAGCTATGATACACAGAGTGACAACACATAGCCATAAGAGGCTCATACCCACAGATTAGGCTGGGGAAATTGTCAGCTGTCAGCACGCTGTTGCTGTTGTGGTGGTAGGCACTGCTAGCTCTGCTAGCTGACAATCTCCCCAGTCGGCTGCTCATTGACAAGCATTCAGGAGACCTCACAACCTGGTCTCTTACTGTGGGCAGGGAAATCCGACCGCTGACATTATAGAGGCAAACAGCAGCAGTGCAGCATACCACTTGCCTGATCGCTCAGGAGCATGTTTGTGGTCACAGCATTATAGTATAAAAAGTTGTGGCTGGCGCTGCATGACTCCTGCATGTGTAATAAGCCTCAGCCTCTAATAATTCTGCCGCTACCATTAGTGTCTCCCAGCTTATGATTGACAGACACTGACTGCAGTACAGCCCGGTTACTCTCAGACGGTGGCTGATAAAAAATAAAATAATTTCTTACCTTAACTGCCATCTTCACCACCGTCCAGGGCAGGTCCACTCTTTTTTTTTCATTTCCCGCCAGTCCTACACAGTCACAGTGAGTCACGTGATACTCTGCTCCGCCTCCGGTACCAACCTGACCACTGATTGGTTTGAGGCTTTTTAGAGAACAGCCTCTGTTGGCAGCATGTGAGCGGCGAAGAGCCAATAAGCACCCTCTCACTGCTCACACAAAAGTTTAGAAAGCCATCTATGTTGCGCAATAGAGGGGACCTGACCGGCTCACAGCCTCTCCTTTATTGCGCAACATGGATTGCAATAGCATCATCTTGTTGCTCGGTTGCTACAGCCTACATTCATGGCAGAGTCGGCATGGGGGGGGTACCCTGGGGTACAATTTTTTTTGTATAAATGTTAAAAATATATATATAAATTTAAAAAAACAATGTTTTTTAATAAAACAAAATTAAAAATGTGCAATACACACATAGGACAGTGACAGCACGTCACTGTTTTACAGGTAACTTTGTATTTATTTTAGCTAGTTAGAATAGTTATTAAATAGTTATTAACTATTTAATAACTACCTAGCTAAAAGAAATACAAAATTACCTGTAAAATAAATCCTAACCTAAATTACAATTAAACCTAACACTACACTATCATTACATTAATTAAATAAATTACCTACAAATAACTACAATTAAATACAATTACATAAACTAACTAAAGTACAAAAAATAAAAAAAGCTAAGTTACAAAAAATAAAAAAAATAAGTTACAAACATTTAAAAAATATTACAACAATTTTAAGCTAATTACACCTAATCTAAGCCCCCTAATAAAATAACAAAGCCCCCCAAAATAAAAAAAATCCCTACCCTATTCTAAATTAAAAAAGTTCAAAGCTCTTTTACCTTACCAGCCCTTAAAAGGGACTTTTGCGGGGCATGCCCCAAAGAATTCAGCTCTTTTGCCTGTAAAAGAAAAATACAAACCCCCCCAACATTAAAACCCATCACCCACATACCCCTAATCTAACCCAAACCCCCCTTAAATAAACCTAACACTACCCCCCTGAAGATCATCCTACCTTGAGTTGTCTTCAGCCAGCCGACCCACCGATGGAACCGAAGAGGAGATCCAGAGCGGCAGAAGTGATCCTCCAAGGGGCGCTGAAGAAGTCTTCCATCCGATGAAGTCATCATCCAGGCGGCGCTGAAGAAGTCTTCCATCCGGGCGATGTCATCTTCCAAGCGGCACTGAAGAAGTCTTCCATCCGGGCGATGTCATCTTCCAAGCAGAGTCTTCAATCTTCTTTCTTCATGATCCATCTTCATCCCACCGACGCGGAACATCCTTCTTCCCCGACTGACTAACGACGAATGAAGGCTCCTTTAAGGGACGTCATCCAAGATGGCGTCCCTTCAATTCCGATTGGCTGATAGGATTCTATCAGCCAATCGGAAATAAGGTAGGAAAAATCTGATTGGCTGATTGAATCAGCCAATCAGATTGAGCTTGCATTCTATTGGCTGATCGGAACAGCCAATAGAATGCGAGCTCAATATGATTGGCTGATTGGATCAGCCGATCGGATTGAACTTCCATCTGATTGGCTGATTCAATCAGCCAATCAGATTTTTCCTACCTTAATTCCGATTGGCTGATAGAATCCTATCAGCCAATCGGAATTGAAGGGACGCCATCTTGGATGACGTCCCTTAAAGGAGCCTTCATTCGTCATTAGTCCGTCGGGGAAGAAGGATGTTCCGCGTAGGCGGGATGAAGATGGATCCTGAAGAAAGAAGATTGAAGACCCTGCTTGGAAGATGACATCGCCCGGATGGAAGACTTCTTCAGCGCCGCTTGGAAGATGACATCGCCTGGATGGAAGACTTCTTCAGCGCCGCCTGGATGATGACTTCATTGGATGGAAGACTTCTTCAGCGCCCCTTGGAGGATCACTTCTGCCGCTCAGGATCTCCTCTTCGGTTCCATCGGTGGGTCGCTGGCTGAAGACAACTCAAGGTAGGATGATCTTCAGGGGGGTAGTGTTAGGTTTATTTAAGGGGGGTTTGGGTTAGATTAGGGGTATGTGGGTGGTGGGTTTTAATGTTGGGGGGGTTGTATTTTTCTTTTACAGGCAAAAGAGCTGAATTCTTTGGGGCATGCCCGCAAAAGACCCTTTTAAGGGCTGGTAAGGTAAAAGAGCTTTGAACTTTTTTAATTTAGAATAGGGTAGGGAATTTTTTATTTTGGGGGGGCTTTGTTATTTTATTAGGGGGCTTAGATTAGGTGTAATTAGCTTAAAATTGTTGTAATATTTTTTAAATGTTTGTAACTTATTATTTTTATTTTTTGTAACTTAGCTTTTTTATTTTTTGTACTTTAGTTAGTTTATGTAATTGTATTTAATTGTAGTTATTTGTATTTAATTTATTTAATTAATGTAATGATAGTGTAGTGTTAGGTTTAATTGTAACTTAGGTTAGGATTTATTTTACAGGTAATTTTGTATTTCTTTTAGCTAGGTAGTTATTAAATAGTTAATAACTATTTAATAACTATTCTAACTAGCTAAAATAAATACAAAGTTACCTGTAAAATAAATATAAATCCTAAAATAGCTACAATGTAATTATTAATTACATTGTAGCTATCTTAGGGTTTATTTTACAGGTAAGAATTTAGTTTTAAATAGAAATAATTTATTAAAGTATAGTGTAGTGTTATGTTTAATTGTAACTTAAGTTAGGATTTATTTTACAGGTAAATTTCTGTTTATTTTAGCTAGGTAAGCTATTAAATAGTTAATAACTATTTAATAGCTATTGTACCTAGTTAAAATAAATTGAAATTTGCCTGTAAAATAAATATAAATCCTAATATAGCTACAATATAATTATTATTTATATTGTAGCTATATTATTGTTTATTTTAAAGGCAAGTATTTAGTTTTAAATAGGATTAATTTAGTTAATAATAGAAATATTATTTAGATTTATTTAATTAATATTTAAGTTGGGGGGTGTTAGGGTTAGGGTTAGACTTAGGTTTAGGGGTTAATAATTTTATTACAGTGGCGGCAGTGTAGGGGGGGCAGGATAGGGGTTAATAAATGTATTATAGGTGTAGGGGGGGCAGATTAGGGGTTAATAAGTTTAATATAGGTTGCGGTGGGGTCCGGGAGCGGCGGTTTAGGGGTTAAACTATTTATTTAGTTGCAGCGAGGTCCGGGATCGGCAGGATAGGGGTTAATAACTTTATTATAGAGGGCGGCGGTGTGGGGGGGCAGGATAGGGTTTAATAGGTATCATGTAGGTGGCGGCGGGGTCTGGGAGCGGCGGTTTAGGGGTTAATACATATATTATAGTTGCTGCGGGGTCAGGGAGCGGCGGTTTAGGGGTTAACATGTTTATTATAGTGGCGGTGGGCTCCGGGAGCGGCCGTTTAGGGGGTAATACATTTATTTAGTTGCGGCGGTGTAGGAGGGCAGATTAGGGGTGTTTAGACTCGGGGTACATGTTAGGGTGTTAGGTGCAGACATCTTCCATAGGAATCAATGGGATGTCTGGCAGCAGCGAACCTGAACTTTCGCTATGGTCAGACTCCCATTGATTCCTATGGGATCCGCCACCTCCAGGGCGGCGGATTGAAAACCAGGTACGCTGGGCCGGAAAAGTGCAGAGCATACCTTCTAGTTTTTTGATAACTAACAAAAGAAGTCAGATTGTGCCGCACTTGTGTGCGGAACATCTGTAGTGACATAAGAATCGATCTGTGTCGGACTGAGTCCGGCGGATCGAAGCTTACGTCACTAAATTCTACTTTTGCCGGTCTCTAGCCTTTGATAACTAAGGCGAATCAGCCTCGCCACAAATACGCTGCAGAATTCCAGCGTATTTGAGGTTGACGGCTTGATAACTACCCCTCATTATGTTGATATATGGCCCTGTAACAGCCTGAATTAATGACAACAGCTTTGTTATTTTGTATTGTATGTTAACTTGTATTGTTCGATTTTTTTTTTATAAATACAATAAAAATGATTTACAATATACACTTTCAATGCTTAAGCAAGATATATTTATTAAAATACTGAAAGTAATCATCACGGGTTGATTCTATCATAATGTTGTTGAAAAGTAAATGAAGATGTGACCCAAATATTTTACTGTAGAATAAATAGAATGAAAATGAAAAAAATATATATATATCTAAGTACTTCAAAGTTACCTCTTATCACATTCAATTTTTTTGCTTTTCTCAGCAGAGGAGTGCTTTTTCATGTGAGTCTTATAGATAACATTGTTTTCATCCACGTTGTTTGTGGCAGACACTGCACTAATAGGCTAATATGCAATTCAATATATATTAAATGAAATATCATGGAATCAGAGGGCTGTCACGAGATGCTTAGATACCATGCAATAAGAGGTCAAATTTATATTAATGGGACATGAAACACAAATTATTTTATTTTAGGATTTCTGTAGAACATAAATAAACAAATTTACATTTTACTCATACAACAAAACTTTCTTCATTCTCTTGGTATCATTTGTTGAAGGAGCAGCAATGCACTACAGGTTTCTAACTGAATACGGGTGAGCCAATGACGAGAGAGAGAGGAGAGAGAGGTAAGAGGAGAGAGAGGAGAGAGGAGAGAAAGAGAGTCAGACAACAATCAGAAGCTGTAACATATATTCTTATCTGCTCCTGAGATTAACTACATATGTTTTTCATAAAAGGATAGAAGAGAAGGAATTAAATTACATAATAGAATAAAATAAAAATAGTTTACTATCACATGCTATTTATGAATCATGAAATAATCTGGTGTAGATTGACCCATTAATAAACAGAGCAAAGTATATCTTACCCATGCATTTAATTTGATTTGAGCCACAAGTATTTTTTAACATTTGTATTATGTAAATAAAATAAAATCAAACCAATATATATATATATATATATTAAGATTATCATTTATTACATGATAATCATATATATATATATTTTTTTAAATAAAAGCATTTTTAACATGCATAGTAAAAAAATAAATTATATATTATATATTAAACAAAATAATCATAAAAAAAATAAACGAAGCATTCTATTCCTTTGAAAGCTTAGAGGCAGAGGGAGATGATCTCTCCCTTGCATCCTGGCCATGTATAAGCATGAAGAGATTTCTGTTAAAATGCCGGTTGTCTTCGTCTGCCCTCTCCCTATGCTCCAATTCACCCTGCTCTATAGCTACCCTGGCCCTGTCTACTGCTAACATCTCCCTATCAAAAATGAACCTATCACTATCTCTCTCCCTTTCATATACAAATCTTTCCCTATCTAAATTTGATCTTCCCCTTTCTATTAACAGTCTTTTACTCTCTAACTCTAATCTTTCCCTATCTAATTGACTGCCCCTCTCTATAATCCGCCCCTATTGCTCAACAGATAATCTCAATCAGTGATATGCGGTGACTTCAGAGGCTGGTGAGGCAGTGTCTAGGAATCGGATACGCCTTCATTCTTTAGATATCCTTTGTTGAAGAAATAGCAATTGCACATGGGCGAGCCAATATCTATATGCAGCCACCATTCAGTATCTACTGAGCATATTTAGATATGATTTTCAACAAAGGATATCTGATTTTCTTCATTCTTTTGATATCCTTTGTTGAAAAGCATATCTAAATATGCTTATAAGCTATCGAGCATATTTAGATATGAATTTCAACAAAGGATATCTGATTTCCTTCATTCTTTTGATATCCTTTGTGGACAAGCATATCTAAATATGCTCAATAGCTACTGAGCATATTTAGATATGCTTTTCAACAAAGGATATCAAAAGAATGAAGGAAATCAGATATCCTTTGTTGAAATTCATATCTAAATATGCTCAGTAGCTACAGAGCATATTTAGATATGCTTTTCAAAGGATATGTGTGTGTGTGTAGTGTATATCTGCATGTGTATGTATATGTGTGTAATTGTATACATGTGTGTGTTTAGTGTATATCTGCATGTGTATGTATATGTGTGTAATTGTATACATGTGTGTGTTTAGTGTATATCTGCATGTGTATGTATATGTGTGTATACATGTGTGTGTTTAGCGTATATCTGCATGTGTATGTATATGTGTGTATACATGTGTGTGTTTAGTGTATATCTGCATGTGTATGTATATGTGTGTATACATTTGTGTGTGTTTTTGCCTTTACAACAACACAAGTACATTAGTTATCATAATATCTAGTTGCAAGTTCAACACATACAAACCAAAATAATGTAACATGTCTATCTATTGTACGTTGTATTATTTCTATCTAGAAATAAATCTCACCTCCATCTTAGCAAAAAGAAGAAAAAGAAAAAAGAGAAAACTTTGTGGCCCTTTGAGACAGAAGTTTGGACACCCCACAATCTATAAGAACACAAGTGTGTGTGTTATAAATAATATCAACTAACTAACTTCATCAAGTGCCGCCAGCCGCCACCTACCTAAAAAAAGAATGTGATTCAATAGATTGGCAGACTCAGTCACTCACTATAAGTCAGACTCAGAGTCACACAAAGCTCACTCCCTAGTAACATAAAAAGGGTTAATAACCAAAGGGTTAATAACCATTGGGCCAGGCTAAAAACAATAGAATGCCATGGAGGGGGATCTACCAGCCGCCACCTACCTAAAAAAAGAATGTGATTCAATAGATTGGCAGACTCAGTCACTCACTATAAGTCAGACTCAGAGTCACACAAAGCTCACTCCCTAGTAACATAAAAAGGGTTAATAACCAAAGGGTTAATAACCATTGGGCCAGGCTAAAAACAATAGCATGGCATGGAGGGGGATCTACCCTGTAGATATTCATAGTGAAATCAGTGGCCCAATGGTTATTAACCCTTTGAAAATATCTGTTACTTATTCAAAATTGAGAATTATGTCACCTATGCCAGGGTTGGCATCAATTTCTGTGCCCAAAACACCATTGGGCCAGGCTAAAACAATTGCATGGCATGGAGGGGGATCTACCCTGTATATATTCATAGTGAAATCAGTGGCCCAATGGTTATTAACCCTTTGAAAATATATGTTACTTATTCAAAAATGAGACTTAGAGCACCTATGCCAGGGTTGGCATCAATTTCTGTGTCAAAAACACCATTGGGCCAGGCTAAAAACAATTGCATGGCATGGAGGGGGATCTACCCTGTATATATTCATAGTGAAATCAGTGGCCCAATGGTTATTAACCCTTTGAAAATATATGTTATTTATTCAAAATAGTAATATTTGTAGTGGTGCCAACGTATGCCCTTTTTTCAAGTTTGTATATCTGTTATATAAAGAGATTCCACCTCTGTGTAACTACATTTATATGAATCATATTATTATTTTAATAAAACCTATTTTTTTATTTTAAAAAAAATTGAATAAGAAACCAACTTCCATGAATAAGAAACAGAATTTCACGAATAAGAAACAGCTTGAATAAGAAACCAACTTCCTTGTCGTGTGACTGAGCCTGCTGGGGCCCTGGGCCATCTTTTCTTTTCTTTTAGGCGGCACTAAGTTGAAATTAGATAACTTGAGTTGAACTTGTCAACTTGATATACATTTATTACAACGAACTTGCAGCCTCGCTGCCTCTATAGTCAAGGGAAGTGACTTGAGTCACTTGACTATTTTGGCAGCGAGGCTGCAAGTTGGTTGTAATAAATGTATAAGTTCAACTTCAACTCACGTTATCTAACTTCAACTTAGTGCCGCACTGCCGCCTAAAATAAAAGATTGGCCCAGGGCCCCAGCAGGCTCAGAAGGACAGGAGTCACTATAAAAGGCTGAGGCCCGCCACCGCCACTGACAGTCTGACACCTACCTAAATCAATCTAATAGTAATCACAATTATTATATCACAATACATAGTCGATTCGAACTTCGAAGTTAACACAGTCACTGTCACACAACAACAACAGAAGAAGACATTGAGTCAGTCAACCTGAACCCCAACCCCGCCACCACTGACCTACCTAAAAAGATGCGCCGCCGCCAAATATAGATAACAAGTACAACAAGACAAGTTGAAGTAGTCTTCTACGCTCCGGTTGCATGCAGAGGCGTAACTAGAAACCACAGGGCCCAGGTGCAAGAATCTAAGAAGGGCCCCTCACCAACCCAACCCCCACCCAAAAAAGTGAGTTTTAAACATATATTATTATTTTTTTTTAACATTTATTACAGAAAAAAATGTGAATCAGATCACGTCTGCAAAAGGAGGTACCCTGTGCGAACTGTCTGTGAGATGGTCTGACCCCCCCCCTATTACTGTATATAGTGACACTGTTTAACCCACCAGTACTGTATATAGTGAGTCAGTGACACAGTCTGTAATCTGCCGGTGAGATGGCTGGCCTGACCCTACCAGCCCCAGTACTTTATGTCACAGACTACTGTGGTCACTTTATAGTCCTGCCCCCCCCCATACTGTATATAGTGGTACTGTATAGTGACACTGTTTACCCCCTCCCCTCATGCTGTAGTAACAAGGTCTGTAATTTGATGGTTCCACAAACAAACACAATTGCGACCTCAGTACCCCCTGTAGCTTTGCCCCTGGACAGACAATAAGCACTGTGATATTACTGTGACACTGGCACCAATTTGCTCAGACAATAAGCATTGTGATATTACTGTGACACTGGTACAAATTATCTGAGACAGATAATAAGCACTGTGATATTAATGTGACACTGGCACCAATTAGCTCAGACAATAAGCACTGTGATATTACTGTGACAGTAATATCACAGTGCTTATTGTCTGAGATAATTGGTGCCAGTGTCACAGTAATATCACAGTGCTTATTGTCTGAGATGCTTGGTGCCAGTGTCACAGTAATATCACAGTGCTTATTGTCTGAGATGCTTGGTGCCAGTGTCACAGTAATATCACAGTGTTTATTGTCTGAGATACTTGGTGCCAGTGTCACAGTAATATCACAGTGCTTATTGTCTGAGATAATTGGTGCCAGTGTCACAGTAATATCACAGTGCTTATTGTCTGAGATAATTGGTGCCAGTGTCACAGTAATATCACAGTGCTTATTGTCTGAGATGCTTGGTGCCAGTGTCACAGTAATATCACAGTGTTATTGTCTGAGATACTTGGTGCCAGTGTCACAGTAATATCACAGTGTTATTGTCTGAGATACTTGGTGCCAGTGTCACAGTAATATCACAGTGTTATTGTCTGAGATACTTGGTGCCAGTGTCACAGTAATATCACAGTGTTATTGTCTGAGATACTTGGTGCCAGTGTCACAGTAATATCACAGTGTTATTGTCTGAGATACTTGGTGCCAGTGTCACAGTAATATCACAGTGTTTATTGTCTGAGCGAATTGGTGCCAGTGTCACAGTAATATCACAGTGTTTATTGTCTGAACGAATTGGTGCCAGTGTCACAGTAATATCACAGTGTTTATTGTCTGAGCGAATTGGTGCCAGTGTCACAGTAATATCACAGTGTTATTGTCTGAGATACTTGGTGCCAGTGTCACAGTAATATCACAGTGTTATTGTCTGAGATACTTGGTGCCAGTGTCACAGTAATATCACAGTGTTATTGTCTGAGATACTTGGTGCCAGTGTCCCAGTAATATCACAGTGTTTATTGTCTGAGCGAATTGGTGCCAGTGTCACAGTAATATCACAGTGCTTATTTTCTGAGATAATTAGTGCCAGCCCAGTATCACAGGATATATTGCTTGAAATCACAAAAATGTATTGTGCTATCATCTATGATATAACACTTACAGAATGCCAAAACACCATGATTGTCTTTCTAAATGAGCTTCTGTCAACACCAATAACAAATAGATTTTATTAACATATGATTATAAAATGTTCTGATATAATTTTGTTAATTAGACTGGTACAAAAATAATAAATAATTACAGTTTTGCTTGGTAAAAAGTGTTAATATTGAATATGCTAATAAATATACTTCAAAGGTATAAAAATAGTTGTATGATCTATATTAAAATGTAAATAAATCAATGTATAGAAAGTATACATGTAACATTACTTTTAAGGAAAAGAAGTACAGATCTGTATATGACATCCATAGATAACTGCATGAGAGGTGCAGACAGTGGGACCAAGAGGCACGCGATGCTATAAAGGCACAAGCCACAGAAGCACACGCTGCTAGTTACAGCCATCATTATCTGCTTGTGGAGCCCCTGGTACTGTGCGTCTTATATGCAGGTTCTCATATATTGTAAACTCCTAGTGCTGCTAATACCCCAAAACTCAGACCCCTGATCACATTACATCTCCATTCCATTTGCACCCCTCTGACTCAGCACATTAAGGCTACTACTGGTCACATTTTATTTAAAAACATCACAAGTGTTTGCTCAATTCTGAATCTGCAGGTGCATAATAGTCCAGCAATGTATTTGCAACTCCTCTTACACTTTTCTAAGTCCAAATTCTACACTAAAACTTTTATAAACACTCCACAAATAAAGTGAATTTATGAGCCAGATAATACAAAATAATACAACCCATTTTCACTACTTTCCTTAAAGGGACAGCATACCCTACATTTTGTCCCCTTAAATTTGTTCCCAGTGATCAATTTTACCTGCTGGAGTGTATTAGATTGATTACAAATAACTAATTTTCCTTTATTGGGCATTTGAAATCGGTGATTTTGCCTGTGGTATCTTTGCTTATACTGAAAGTTTTTACACTTAATACTAGGCTTATAGAAAAGCTGTGAAAATGTAGCTAGGAGAAGAAATTACACTCCCAGTAGGAGGTAGGAGAGATGAGTAACAAAATATTAATGTTTAATTGTTCCCTCCAAGTTTACAGATAGAGATAATAAAAAGAAGCATGTGTGTGTACAAAAAGGGATAAAATAAGGCTATATGATTTCCCTGCAAGCTCAACCCATTTTGATGGGTTGTGATTTCAAAGAGAAAACAGCTATAAACCTAAAGAAGCATTCTAATATATTATGCAGCTGGTTTAACAAGTCATAATTTGGAAACACATTGAGGGAAAAAAAAAATTCAGTTCACTGTCCCTTTAACCACAATCATAGCGAATGCACATCTTGTAAAAATCCCACCCGCTGTCTCCTGAGCTGTATCCCCTAAATAACTCCATAGATGTACACACTGATTTAGCCTACACCCCAAGCTCTGTTCCTAATCCAGAATCATTCAGCAAGCAGCATCCTTTACCTCCAACCTCATCCTGCATCCCACTGCGATAATATCACTGAAACAGGTCATCACCAGTCAATAGTGAGTATTCCCAGTATACTAGCATATTATTTTTGGTCAGTTAATATCTAGATCAGCAATACATAGAAACCTATCTGCAGGTGAGCATTTATGATTGTGTAGTTAGTAATCTGGGATCAGGTTCCTTTATGATGTGCATCACAGTATGGGTAATATAGTGCAGTCAGATCTTGCAGTGGTGGTGTATTAACAAAATTCTAATAAATTAATAAATATAACATGTATTCTTTATTCAAGGATCACCATTTTACTTGAGTCTTTTATAGTCTTACTAGTCCTAAAGCCCGTTCACACGGGCCATTTTTTGCAGTACAGTGGTCCCATCCCTTGCGTTCTCTCCCTCCCACTCTCTTTTGCTTTCTCTCTTTCACGCTCTTTCTCCCCCTCTCTTTTGAGCCCTCTCTTTTCCCCCTCTCTTTTGCACTCTCTCTCTATCTCCCCCCCCTCTCTCTCTCTCTCTCTCTCTCTCTCTCTATCTCCCCCCCCTCTCTCTCTCTCTCCTCTATCTCTCTCTCTCTCTCTCTCTCTCTCTCTCTCTCTCTCTCTCTCCCCTCTCTCTCTCTCTCTCTCTCTCTCTCTCTCTCTCCTCTCTCTCTCTCTCTCTCTCTCTCTATCTCCCCTCTCTCTCCCCTCTCTCTCTCTATCTCCCCTCTCTCTCTCTCTCTCTCTCTCTATCTCTATCTCCCCTCTCTCTCTATCTCCCCTCTCTCTCTCTCTATCTCCCCTCTCTCTCTCTCTCTCTCTCTCTCTCTATCTCCCCCCTCTCTCTCTCTATCTCCCCCCTCTATCTCCCCCCTCTCTCTCTCTCTCTCTATCTATCTCCCCTCTCTCTCCCCTCTCTCTCTCTATCTCCCCTCTCTCTCTCTCTCTCTCTCCCCTCTCTCTCTCTATCTCCCCTCTCTCTCTCTCTCTCTCTCTCTCTCTCTCTCTCTCTCTCTCTCTCTCTCTCTCTCTCTCTCTCTCTCTCTCTCTCTCTATCTCCCCCTATCTCTCTCTCTCTATCTCCCCTCTCTCTCTCTCTATCTCCCCTCTCTCTCTCTCTCTCTCTCTCTCTCTCTCTCTCTCTCTCTATCTCCCCCCTCTCTCTCTCTATCTCCCCCCTCTCTCTCTCTCTATCTCCCCTCTCTCTCTCTCTCTCTCTCTC
>NC_069500.1:192086824-192231824 GCF_027579735.1 Bombina bombina
TTAGCACCTTTTCTCCTCTGGTGGCAGTCTCTCAGCGTCCCATACACTTCCACAGTAGTCAATGCATTCATATTGCGCAATGCAAGGACAGCCGGCTGTCCTTGTCTTGCACAATATGAATGTATTGATGTATAAACAAACAGTGAGTCGGTTTTAATAAAATTTACACACAGAATCATGATTTTGGTGGAGGGGTGGGGGGGTAGATATAAAAAAAAAAATATGAAAAAAAAAATAATAATTTTTTTATTTTTTAATTTTAAATAAATGCTGCCTGTAATTACATAGATTGGCCAGGGGAGGCGCTGCCTCACCTGCCTCCTGTGACTGCACGTCACTGATCTCAATGCCCCGTGCAACTCCCGGTGATCAACCCTGTACTGCCTGGCCAGATTTAACATTTCAGTAACAGCTAAACCTTCATTTAGATGAAGCTGTTCTTGGCCAGGATCCGCATGGGCACGAGCAGCAGGGGCAGGAGGTGCACCAGGGCCTCGAGCAGCTGGGGCTTCTGGGGCAGGAGGGGCAGCATGGACGAGAGGCGAGCATCTGGATTCGATGTTGCTTGGGAGATTTCCTGCTCCTGGGATTCCTGAGATAGGTTCTCTCCCAGGAACTCCTCCTCATCCAGAATTGCTCTCATCTTCCTGTGCCCGTTCGTTATCTAAAGAAAAGGGAAAGTACAAATATTAGAATCACACATCATTTAAAGTGAAAGATTAAAGGCATATGAAAGTCAAAATATAGCTTTCTGGATTCAGATAGAGAATATAACTGTAAAAAAATTTAGTTTCACATGCACGATTCTCAATACACTTTCGAATAAACGTGTATTTTCTATACTGCTTAATTCTCTTGGTATCTTTTTTTAAATATACACTTATGAGATGTTCCATTTTTTGTTAAGCACATAGGTAGCACTTGTTGATTGGTGTTTAAATGTAGCCAAATAATCATCAAGCAATACATAGGTGATGATCCAAACATCTTCTGCTTTCTGAGCTTACATTGTTTAGTTTTCAAAAATAGATAACAATAAATAGATAACAATAGAAAGTGGAAGATTTTATAATAGGATCCATTTTTACATTTTCCAAAAATGCACGGTCTATCTAAATCCTGAATGTTTTATTTTGACTATACTAATCTTTGAGATACTATTCAATCACAGATTATATCACAGATCAATGTAATTTAACATTGTTGTTTAATAATGTGATATTCTGGTTTTAAGACTATTTAAACATTATGGCATTGACTGTCCCTTTCAAGTGAGCACACTTATAACATTAATGTATTTTATTGTTTTTATTATCTGTGGAGGAGATAGAAGAGGTTTGATTTTGTCCCAAAGCCCTTCGTACCTCAGCTGAAATAAAAAACGTGTATATATATATATATATATATATATATATATATACACACACAGGTAGCCCTCAGTTTACGCCGGGGTTAGGATCCAGAAGGAATGGTTGTAAATCGAAACCATTGTAAATTGAAACCCAGTTTATAATGTAAGTCAATGGGAAGTGAGGGAGATAGGTTCCAGGCCCCTCTCAAAATTGTCATAAGTAACACCTAATACGTTATTTGTAAAGCTTTGAAATTAAGACTTTAAAGGCTAAACAGCATTATAAACCTAATAAAATAATCACACAAAACAGAATATATAATTAAACTAAGTTAAATGAACAAAAACATTTGCTAAACAGTATTATAAACCTAATAAAATAATCACACAACACAGACTTCACTTGCATTTTTCTGCAAACAGTTCTTTCTATGCATTCCAATCTGGACTGATTTATAGACAGGAAGACCTTGTTCCTTCGAAATCTGCTCGATAGCTCAGCTCTGGTTAAACTGATTAATTTCAGCTTGCTTGGCTTTTCTGCAACACAAGCGGACAGCTCCACCTACTGGCTATTTTAATAAATGCACTGCTTCTCAATGCTTTTCAATAGCAGTCACATGACTGGAAAAAAAGGTTGTTATTCTGAAATGGTGTAAATTGAACCATTGTAACACGAGGTCCACCTATATATATATATATATTTATATATATATATATACTAGTCGATAAGCCCAATTATTTTTTAAACTACAGATGTAGAAACAACATATTTTGTAACTCTTCTTTTATATAAAAATTTAAGCTACAGGTGTAGCAATGCTATAATTTTAATGGACTACTATCTTAAATATATCAAAAATATTTTCTATATAATAAACTACAGATATAGCCACACTCTAATTAGACAAACTATTGTCCTAAATAAATACAAAGTTTCTTATCTTTAAATTATATCTACTTTAAGTATATTTCTTTATATACATAACCACTAAACCCCTACATCGCAATAAACCTATTTACCCTATTAACCCCTAAACCGCAAAACCACTACATCGCAATAAACCTATTAAACTTATTAACCCTTTAAACCGCCAAAACCCACAATGCAATTAACTATTTAAATAACTAAGTACAGTACACTAACCTAACACCCCCTAACCTAACAAACCCCTAACCTAACACCCCATTAAATAAACCTATATTACCTAAACTAATACATTCTAAAGTTAAAAAAAAGCAAAAATAAGTTTACAAAAAATAAAAAAGCTAACATTACAGAAAATAAAAAAATCAAATTACCAAATTTAACAAAATTAAACCTAATCCCTATGAAAATAAAAAAGACCCCCCAAAATAAAAACACCCCCTACTCTAAGAATAAACTACCAGTAGCCCTTAAAAGGGCTTTTTGCAGGGCATTGTCCAAAGATAATCAGCTCATTTTCAAGAAAATACACAAAGCCCCCCTAACAGTAAAACCCCCCACCCACCAAACCCCCCAAATAAAATAACCTAACACTAAAAAACCTAAACTACTCATTGCTCTGAAAAGGGCATTTGTTTGGGCATTGCCCTTAAAAGGGCATTTAGCTCTTTTTCTGCTCATCCCTAATCTAAATAAAACAAATCCCCCCAAAACACCCTTCAAAAATCCTAAGTCTAACCCCCAGGTTTGTACTAACGGTTTCTGAAGTCCGGCGGAGAAGGTCCTGTTCCAGGCGGGGAAGTCTTCTTCCAAGCGCAACCTCTTCTTCTTCCAGGAACATCCTGCGCGGAGCAGAGCTGAAGGCTGAAGAAGAGCAGTGACCCTGGAACTGAAGACCGGTAACGCAGAGCCATGGAGCATGGACGATCCGCGTCGTACGATCTCGCCGTACACTGAATATTGAATTCAAGGTACGCAATTAAAGATGGCGTCCCTTGAATTCCTATTGGCTGATTTGATTCTTCCAATTCAAATCAGCCAATAGGATGAAAGCTACTCAAATCCTATTGGCTGTTTAAATTAGCCAATAGCATGAGAGCAAGTCAAATTCTATTGGCTGATTTGAATAAGATAAAGGTCTAGTGCAGACTGAAACGCGTCGACTGGTGAGTTTATTTTCATTTGCTAAAAATTTGGAAAATCCCTCTGCACTATTGTATGTTTCATTATTTTAGGTACCACTTGGGATTGCCTAGCGTCTGAGAAGACCAAGACAACCCCTAAAACCACTCAGCTCCTGCTGCGGTTGCAGGAACGTTTTCCACAAAGAGATTATTACACTTTAGGAATATCTGTATGTTGGATTTGACTGTTTGCTTTCTTTAAACACAGTGGCCATTGTCATTAGCAGTTTTCACTTGACACAGAATTTTCGAGATATTTTTGATATTTTTGATATTCATTATCGTTTGACTGTAGCAGCACATCATTTGAATCATCACATTGTGTTTGGAATATTTTGCAGCACTATCATTTGATTGGAATATTTTGGATTAGTGACACTTTTAATTTTGGACAGCAACTTTTAGGTTTATCACCCTTTATTTGTGTAATTTGTGTTTTTCTTTTTTGAAAGGATTGACATCTATTTAGACAGTATTTTGACTGCACACTGCATACATTTCTCATCTAAACCTCCTTTAGTTCATTTGTCGCACATTATTATTATTATTTTTATCTTATTTACATCGAGACACAAGGTTTCACATTTCTACACCAAATTCGTACAAAACTAATTTCACACTGATACCCCTGATATTTACATGATACATCTCAGTTGTAGGATTGTTGATAAAACATTTGTCGAAATTGTTTTGTCTATTAGGAACATCACCAGTTAAACACACAGCCGCCTACCGACTTGGACAAACATTGACAAAGTTTCCACAATTAGCTAGAGGAGACTACTATCCCATTTAAGAATATAATACAAGTGTTCATCTGTGACACCAGCAGACTTCAGTTTCTTACATTAGTCTTTTGATAGAGGATAGTGTTCTGTTTTTAATACTATACTACTTGATCAGTTTTTAATATTACACTACTTGTATGTTAATTGTTTTTATTGTTTTTTAAGTTGTTTAAACATGGATCCATGTGTTTCTGTAAATAAAGTGTAATTATCTATTTTATCAGATCGTGCTCTGGCTTCCATTGTTCAGACCCAGCCTTTTTGGCGCTTTGGAACTTACTTTATCTAATTCTGTTCACTTGTTGACTACTAGGAGTCAATTTCCAAAGCCAAGGTCATTCTAGGCAGGCGCTCAGTGTACCCCCTCTACCACGTAATTAAAACGCAGCGTTGAGAGGTCCCAACGCTGCTTTTTAATGCCCGCTGGTATTACGAGTCTTGAAATAACAGACTCACCAGTCACTTTTTTGGCTAGACTCGGAAATACCGCAAATCCACTTACGTCAATTGTGTATCCTATATTTTCAATGGGACTTGCATAGCGCCGGTATTACGAGTCTGACAAAAAGTGAGCTGTAGACCCTCTCCTGTCAAGACTGATACCGCATTTAAAAGTCAGTAGTTAAGAGTTTTACACTACAATGCCGTAGCATAAAACTCTTAACTAAAGTGCTAAAAAGTACACTAACACCCATAAACTACCTATTAACCCCTAAACCGAGGCCCCCCCCCCCCCAGATCGCAAACACTAAAATAAACATTTTAACCCCTAATCTCCCGAACCGGACATCGCTGCCACTATAATAAATATATTAACCCCTAAACCGCTGCACTCCCGCATCGCAAACACTAGTTAAATATTAATAACCCCTAATCTGCCTGCCCTAACATCGCCGCCACCTACCTACATTTATTAACCCCTAATCTGCCACTCCCAACGTCGCCGCCACTATATTAAATGTATTAACCCCTAAACCTATGTCTAACCCTAACCCCCCTAACTTAAATATAATTTAAATAAATATAAATAAAATTACTACAATTCACTAAATTATTCCTATTTAAAACGAAATACTTACCTATAAAATAAACCCTAAGATAGCTACAATATAACTAATAGTTACATTGTATCTTTCTTAGGGTTTTTTTTTTTATTTTACAGGCAACTTTGTATTTATTTTAACTAGGTACAATTGTTATTAAATAGTTATTAACTATTTAATAACTACCTAGTTAAAATAAAGACAAATTTACCTGTAAAATAAAACCTAACCTATGTAACAATTACACCTAACACTACACTATAATTAAATTAATTACCTAAACTAAATACAATTAAATTACAATTTAAAAAAATTATCTAAAGTACGAGAAAACCCCCCCCCACTAAATTACAGAAAATAATAAAATAATTACAGGATTTTTAAACTTATTACACCTACTCTAATCCCCTAACAAAATAAAAAAGCCCCTTAAAATTAAAAAAGCCCTACCCTACACTAAATTACAAATAGCCTTTAAAAGGGCCTTTTGCGTGGCATTGCCCCAAAGTAATCAGCTCTTTTACCTGAAAAAAAAATTACAAACCCCCCCAACATTAAAACACTAACCCCTTGAAGATCACCCTACCGTGAGACGTCTTCACCCAACCGGGCAGAAGTGGTCCTCCAGACGGGCAGAAGTCTTCATCCAACCCGGGCAGAAGAGGTCCTCCAGATGGGCAGAAGTCTTCACCCAGACGGCATCTTCTATCTTCATCCAGACGGCATCTTTTATCTTCATCCATCCGGCACGGAGCGACTCCATCTTCAAGACATCCGACGCGGAGCATCCTCTTCAAACGACGGCCGACTGAAGAATGAAGGTTCCTTTAAATGACGTCATCCAAGATGGTGTCCCTTCAATTCCGATTGGCTGATAGAATTCTATCAACCAATCGGAATTAAGGTAGAAAAAAGCCTATTGGCTGATGCAATCAGCAAATAGGATTGAGCTTGCATTCTATTGGCTGATCCAATCAGCCAATAGAATGCCAGCTCAATCCTATTGGCTGATTGGATCAGCCAATATGATTGAACTTCAATCCTATTGACTGATTGCATCAGCCAATAGGATTTTTTCTACCTTAATTCCGATTGGCTGATAGAATTCTATCAGCCAATCGGAAATTGAAGGGACGCCATCTTGGATTCATTCTTCAGTTGGCCGTCGTTTGAAGAGGATGCTCCGCGCCGGATTTATGAACATAGAAGATGCCGTCTGGATGAAGACTTCTGCCCGTCTTGAGGACCTTTTCTGCCTGGCTTGGATGAAGACTTCTGCCCATCTGGAGGACCACTTCAGCCCGGTTTGCTGAAGACGTCTCACGGTAGGGTGTCTTCAAGGGGTTAGTGTTAGGTTTTTTTAAGGGGGCATTGGGTGGGCTTTAGAGCAGGGTTGGTTGTGTGGGTGGTGGGTTTAATGTTGGGGTATTTATTTATTTTTTACAGGTAAAAGAGCTGATTAATTTGGGGCAATGCCCAGCAAAAGGCCCTTTTAAGGGCTATTTGTAATTTAGTGTAGGGCAGGGCTTTTTTATTTTGGGGGGCTTTTTTATTTTGTTAGGGGGATTAGAGTAGGTGTAATTAGTTAATCTTGTAATTATTTTATTTTCTGTAATTTAGTGGGGGGGGGTTTCGTACTTTAGATAATTTTTTAAATTGTAATTAATTGTATTTAGTTTAGGTAATTAATTTAATTATAGTGTAGTGTTAGGTGTAATTGTAACATAGGTTAGGTTTTATTTTACAGGTAAATTTGTCTTTATTTTAACTAGGAAGTTTTTAATAACTATTGTACCTAGTTAAAATATATACAAACTTGCCTGTAAAATAAATATAAATCCTAAGCTAGCTACAATGTAACTATTAGTTATATTGTAGCTAGCTTAGGGTTTATTTTATCAGGTAAGTATTTAGTTTTAAATAGGAATTATTTAGTAAGGGGCGGAAAATTAGGGGTTAGGGGAAGATTAGGGGTTAATAAGTATAAGATTAGGGGTGTTTAGACTCAGGGTTCATGTTAGGGTGTTAGGTGTAGAAATAAAAAGTATTTCCCCATAGGAATCAATGGGGCTGCGTTAGGAGCTTTACGCTGCTTTTTTGCAGGTGTTAGTTTTTTTTTTAGCCGGCTCTCCCTCATTGATCCCTGTGATGATCTTTATATTGTATTAGCAAACAGCAAGGAGAGAGAACAAGAATACAGACTTTATTCAGCAGCATCCATCTTAACAATAACTGTCCGCCCCCTCCAATCACATGATTAAAATGTTAACTGTTTGTAGTGCACAGAGTGAACTAAGCATAACTACTGAACTTAAACTATAACATAAAGCATACACATCATTACATCTTCCCCTTCAAATATGAAACACTTAATATGGGACAAAGTCTTCCCATATTTTTGGTTTAATAGTTCGACCATAACGAGAGAAAGTAACTGCTTGCTCACTAGCAGTACAATCAGTATCAGGTTGAGAGTCATTCCCAGCATTATCGCAAGCTGATACACTTATGATGTCCTCAAAGTCCTCAGTTGACTTTACATCCATGTTAGGGAATTCTGTGCATTCATTGCTTTGCTCTTTATTGTCATTGTTGCTTGGTTCCCCGAGTAAAGTATCAGCTGCAGTGTCTGGTCAAAGATGACGCCTGTTGCGTCTCAGTTTCTGTCCACACTTGGTTTTGATTATATATATGACCTTGGTGAATTAGCTTCACTGACAATTCGAGCAGGTTCACATGTATCCCCAGTGACTCTTTGTCTCACAGCTTGCCCAGCCCTGAGTGGACCAAGTAACTTGGTAGATTTGTCAAAATACAGCTTTTGCTTTTTCATGTTTATGTTCCTCTGACCTGTTACCTGATCCTGTGGGATAGTCTGAGGCTGCAATTTCTGTGGTGCTATAGGCACTGTGGTCCTCCGTGCTCTACCCATGAGCAGCTGTGCAGGTGAACATAAACCCTCCATGGGTGTTGCACGATAGTTTAACAGGCCTAGGTACACATCCTGCCCTGATGATTGTGCTTTTCGGATAATGGATTTGGCTATGCCAACATACTTCTCAGCTAAACCATTGGCCTGTGAGTGATACGGACTTATTGGTTTGTGCCTGACTCCCCATTCACGCAGAAAGCACTGGAATTCAGCACTTGAGAATTGCGGGCCATTATCAGACACAAGTTCTTCAAACACTCCATGTCTCGAGAGTATTGTTTTGAAAGCCCATATGATTGCTGATGCTTTTAGATTTCTCAGCTGTACTAACTCAAAGAATTTGCTGTAGTAATCTACTACTATCAGGTAGTGGTTGTCCTCAAAATGAAAATTATCTGTTGTTCTTTTGCATTGTTTTTTTGAAATGTCTGGCAGGTTTCACATGTCTTCACAAGTGTCTCAATATCAAGGTCCAAATTAGGCCAGTAAACCACATCCCGTGCTCTGCGCTTACAAAGAGTAATTCCTCAAATGTCCCTGGTGAATTTGCTCCAATATTTCTGCCTGCTGTGATTTAGGAATAACAATACGGTCACCCATGAATATGATATCCGTATAAAAGGATAGTTAATTTCTCACAGGCCAGAATCCCTGCAACTCAGGAGAAAGCTTCTTTCGTTTTTCTGACCAGCCATTGCACATGACACAAATTAGTTTTTCTAGTACTTTATCTTGTTTGGTATCTTGTCTAATTTTTTCCAGCCGTACATCAGCTATTGGAATATTTACTAGTACTGTATGTACCTGTTCTTCCAATTCAGGTTCATCCCGTGCTTCATGTCCTTCTGGAAACACCCTAGACAGCGTATCTGCCATCGGAATTTCCTTTCCTGGTTTATATTTCACTGTGAGATCATATTGTTGTAGTTTCATAACCATCCTCTGCAGGCGTGGAGGTATAGCAGATAGTGTTTTTTGCATGATGTACTCCAATGGTTTGTGATCAGTTTCCACAACCACTGGGCGACCATAGATATACTGGTGAAATTTCTCACATCCATTTACAATGGCCAACATCTCCTTCTCAATTTGAGCATAATTGGCTTGTGTTGTTGTCAGAGCTCGTGAAGCATACGTAACAGGATGTCCTTGTTGCATTAGCACAGCTCTTAACCCAAACTGGGATGCATCCACTTGAAGCACAGTGTCACAGTTTACGTCAAAATATTTCAGTATTGGCCCCGGATGTTTATTGATCAGTTTTTTTACTTTCTCAAATGTCTTTTCCATGTTTGCGTCCCAAGACCAAATAGCATCCCTTTGTAGCAATGCACATAGTGGGGCTGTCAGCTGAGCGAGGCCCTGAGAAAACTTGGATAGATAATTAAAAATGCCTAATGATGTCTCTAGTTCCTTCCTGGAGGATGGGGTCTTCATGCTAATAACTGCTGTTATCTTCTTTGGATCAGGCTTTAAACCCTCTTTGGTTAGAAGGTGTCCAAAATATGTAACCTCTTCTACCCCAATTTGCATTTTGTTTGGATTGAGTTTAAGATTTTTCTCCCGACACCGCTTGAGTAAGGCAATAAGGTTTTCATCATGTTCTGTACGATCCTTTCCATAAACCAGCAAATCATCAATTATTACTTCAACACCATGTAGACCAGCAATCAACTCATGTGATTTCTTTTGAAATATCTCCTGAGCAGAAGCAATGCCGAAAGGTACCCTTGTGAAACGCCATCGTCCAAAGGGGGAGTTGAAAGTGGTCAGGTGACTGCTGGGTTCATCAAGACGCAATTGCCAGTAACCAGATTGTGCATCTAGTACACTAAACACTGTTGCTCCTACTAGCTTGTGAGCTTTATCATCTATGGTGGGGAGTTTGTAGTGTTCTCTCATTATTACTTTGTTCAAATCACGTGGGTCAATGCAAATATGAATTGCGCCTGTGTTTTTCTTCTCTACCACAACCATAGAACTGACCCATTCTGATGGTTCTGTGACCTTTTTTACTACCCCCAACTTCTCCATCCTAGTTAGTTCTTGTTTGACTTTAGCCTCAAGGGATAGAGGTATTTTCCTTGGGGCATGAATGACAGGCTGTGCACCCTCTTTTATGCGTATGCGGCTAATCCCTGGGAGGCACCCTAGGCCTTTGAATATCTTTACTTGTTTTTAGACCTAATACTGCTGGGGCTTTTGTTTCTATCACAAACAATTGTAAGACCTTTTCAGATCCCTTGTAAAAACATTTTGCATGGCAGCGACCCATCACTTTCAGCTTTTCACCACCATATCCCAACAGTTTTGGTAGGTCTTGAGTCTCTAAGGGGAATTCATTTCTAAGGAGTTCCAGGTATGTGTGGCTTGGCAAACAGTTTACTTGTTCCCCTGTATCTATTTTGAATGTGACTGGAGTTTTGTGAGCCCCAATCTGTAGGGTTACATTTGCTTCATCTGCAGACTTGTCTGATTTCTGTACTGCTGCAAGATATATTGGGGTGCAATCTGAGTCTGACCCTGCATTGTCATCATTGTCCTCTATGGTGTGTACAGCCTGTGTTTGTGTCCTTGCAATATGGGAAAACAATTTACACACCCTGGCAAAATGTCCTCTTTTCTTGCATTTATTACATATCTGCCACCTTGCAGGACAGGCAGCATTTTTGTTGTGCATGTTTCCACAGTAGCCACAGGTTGCTTGTGTGTTACTTGTCCCCGTGTCCCACTCGCCTTTTAGCCCCTTGTGTCCTCTTTCTTGCCAGTATCTGCTGCTTTGATTTTCTATAGCACTGATCTGGTGTTGTGTTCCTTCCAGTACCTGCATGTCCTTTCTTGACATTTCATATGCTCTAGCAATCCTGATGGTTTTCTCAAGATTTAAATCTTCTTCCTGCAGCAATTTTTCCTGAACTTCTTTAAACTTACTGCCCATCAGAATACGGTCTTTTATCATATCACCTGCATCATAAAAAGCACAGTCTTTGGCAAGCAAGCGCAGCTGTGTCACCCATTCATCCCCAGTTTCACCTTCACACTGATTCCTCTCATAAAACATTTTCCTCTGCACTGTGGTGTTTTTCCTTGGATTGCAGTATGCTTCAAACTTTGCAAACAATACCTCTGTTTTTTTTTGTCATCTGCAGTGATATCCCCACTTGCCTGCCAGGCTCTGCATACATCACGTCCCTTTTGTCCCACACATATCAGAAAGTGTGCTGCCTTCTGTTGCTCAGTCCATCTGTCTGCATCTGGGCCTGCAAACACAAGTTCAATCAGCTCCCTCCACTTTGACCAATTATCAGATATGTTCCCTGACTCTAAATCCAGAGAAGGAATGTTCTTTGTGTTGCTGTTTGCTGCCATGTCAGTTTTCACCCCACTTCTGGTACAATGTGATGATTTTTATAATGTATTAGCAAACAGCAAGGAGAGAGAACAAGAATACAGACTTTATTCAGCAGCATCCATCTTAACAATAACTGCCCGCCCCCTCCAATCACATGACTAAAATGTTAACTGTTTGTAGTGCACAGAGTGAACTAAGCATAACTACTGAACTTAAACTATAACATAAAGCATACACATCATTACAATCCCTATGGCCCATAGGGGAATTCGTGCACGAGCGCTGTCTGCAAGTGAGCGGTGAGGGAAAACTGCTCGTTAGCACCGCACCCAAAACTCATAATCTAGGTGTTTGTATTTATTTAGGACAGTAGTTTGTCTAATTAGAGTGTGGCTATATCTGTAGTTTATTATATAGAAAATATTTTTGATATATTTAGGATAGTAGTCAATTAAAATTCTAGTATTGCTACACCTGTAGCTTAAATATTTATATAAAAGAAGAGTTACAAAATAAGTTGTTTCTACATCTGTAGTTTAAAAAATAATTAGACTGCCCTCTGGGCAGGCTTATCGACTAGTATATATATATATATATATATATATATATATATATTATTTATTTCAGCTGAGGTACAAAGGGCTTTGGGACAAAATCCAACCTCTTCGATCTCCTCCACAGATAATAAAAACAATAAAATACATTAATGTTATAAGTGTGCTCACTTGAAAGGGACAGTCAATGCCATAATGTTTAAATAGTCTTAAACCAGTTAGTTATTTGCGTTGTGAGTTTTGGCGGTTTAAAGGGTTAATAAGTTTAATAGGTTTATTGTGATGTAGGGGTTTTGGCGGTTTAAAGGGTTAATAAGTTTAATAGGTTTATTGCGATATAGGGGTTTTGCGGTTTAGGGGTTAATAGGGTAAATAGGTTTATTGCGATGTAGGGGTTTTGCGGATTAGGGGTTAATAGGGTAAATAGGTTTACTGCGATGTGGGGGTTTTGCGGTTTAGGGGTTAATAGGGTAAATAGGTTTACTGCGATGTGGGGGTTTTGCGGTTTAGGGACTAATAGGGTAAATAGATTTACTGCGATGTGGGGTTTTTGCGGTTTAGGGGTTAATACTTTGTGTAGGATTTTTTTTGTTTTATTTCGTGCGGCCAATGTTTTTTTTTTAATACTTGATGCGGACGTTTTTTTTTTTTTTTAAATATTTTAATGTGGGCGATTAGTTGTTGCTTTTGTAATGCTCCGTTTGCCATTGCTGCATCCTAGTGGATTCCGAAAATGGCAGGGTGGTGAAAGAATCCAGGTGAATTATTTTGTCCTCGCGCTGCCAACATTCCATTGAGGATGCGTGCGCAACTGGACATTACAAACGGAATTATAGTATAGATATAGTTAAAAATCAAATTAAAGTCATACGGGTAAGAGCATTTGAATTAAACAAAATCTAACATTAAAAAACATACCTGTTGTTCAGCCAATGCCTTGTGCTTCAGGGGTGCTACACATTAGGTCAGGCAGTGTCGCTGCTGAGGAAAAGCTGTGGCTGGACTCAGTATGGATACTGACGGCCAATGGTAGTATGGCATCACCATCATCAGTAACAGCAGCAGCACTGGTAGATGTTGAAAACATATCATTTAAAAATAGAGAAAATAAATATTATTGCATATAATAACATAAATGAAACAAAAGGCCTATTATTTTAAACAAAATCATTTGCGACATGGATATATATATATATATATATATATATATATATACACATAGGTAGCCCTCAGTTTACACCGGGATTAGGTTCCAGAAGGAATGGTTGTAAATCGAAACCGTTGTAAATTGAAACCCAGTTTATAATGTAAGTCAATGGGAAGTGAGGGAGATAGGTTTCAGGCCCCTCTCAAAATTGTCATAATTTAAAGCTTTGAAATTAAGACTTTAAAGGCTAAACAGCATTATAAACCTAATAAAATAATCACACAACACAGAATATATAATTAAACTAAGTTAAATGAACAAAAACATTTGCTAAACAGCATTATAAACCTAATAAAATAATCACACAACACAGACTACTTGCATTTTCTGCAAACAGTTTTTTCTATGCATTCCAATCTGGACTGATTTATAGTCAGGAAGACCTTGTTCCTTTGAAATCTGCTCGATAGCTCAGCTCTGGTTAAACTGATTAATTTCAGCTTGCTTGGCTTTTCTGCAACACAAGCGGACAGCTCCACCTACTGGCTATTTTAATAAATGCACTGCTTCTCAATGCTTTTCAATAGCAGTCACATGACTGGAAAAAAAGGTTGTTATTCTGAAACGGTGTAAATTGAACCGTTGTAAAACGAGGGCCACCTGTAGTTTGTTTTTTATTTTTTAATATTTCTATGCTTAAAGGGACAGGAAATGGATAGAACATACCTTTTTATATTACTTTCCTATTTCCTTACATTATAAACTTTGCATTGTTCTCTTGTTATTCTTTGCAGAAGAAACAACACTGCACTACTTTCGATGAACACATCTAGTCAGCCTATCACAAAAGACAAATGTGTGCAGGCAACAATCTGCATCAGCTCCACTAGTGTAGGATATGTGTTTATTCATTTTCAAAAAGGGATACCAAAAGAAGAAACACAATTGAAGAGAAGTGATTTTAAAAGTGTCTTAAAATGCCATGCTGTATCAGAATTATGCAAGTTTAATTTGGACTTTCATATCCCTTTAACTGCATATATATATATATATATATATATATATCCCCTCTCTATACGCGTTGCAGTTATATACCGAACCCCTGGCTCCTCATCTCAATTTCTAGATCACTTGGCTGCCTGGTTACCTTACTTCCTTTCCTCAGACACCCCTGGCCTCATTCTTGGCGACTTCAACATCCCTCTAGACAATCCCACTGCCTCCTCTGCATAAAAATTTCTGCAACTCACTTCCTCTTTTGGTTTGTCACAATGGACTGATTCTCCCACTCACAAAGACGGTCACTCCCTTGACCTGATCTTTAGCTATCGAAGCACTATTTCAAACTTCACAAACTCCCCTTTTCCTCTTTCTGACCACCATCTCCTCACTTGCAACATATCATCCCTCCCTACAACTCTCCCTCCTTCTACTCCTCACACCAAACTTCACAAAAGCATTATGTCATTACATCAACAACAGCTTTCTAATTCCCTCAAACCTCTCCTCCCATTCTTTTCCTCCTTTTCCTGCCCTGACCAATCTATCTGCCATTATAATTCCACCCATACAGCCGTTTGGCCCCTCTTACCATAGCTCGGAAATCACACACTCATCCTCAGCCCTGGCATACTGGTCTGAGATGGTACCTACGCAGATGTTCCCGTACTGCTGAGCGGCACTGGAGAAAATCTTGGAGTTCAGCTGATTTTCTTAATTACAAAGTCATCTTGAACTCCTACTATTCTGCCCTTAATCTCTAAAAGCAACATTACTTCTTTACTCTTACCTCTACTCTTTCTTCAAACCCAAAATGTCTGTTCTCAACTTTCAATACTCTTCTCCGCCCACCCCCACCTTCTAATACAACTTTTCTGTCAGCTCAAGACTTTGCCAGTCACTTCAATAACAAAATCGACTCCATCAGAAACAAAATCAGCTCTCAACATATTTCCATTCTCTCACCCCCTTTAAATGTTCGCAATCAACCACAACCCACATAGCCATAAACTTAGCTCTTTCTCCCCTGTTACTGAGGAAGAAGTTTCTGTACTTCTGTGCTCCTACCTCACTACCTGCCCCCTTAACCCTATCTCCTCATAGCTACTCCCCTCCCTCTCTTATACCCTTACCCCTATACTCACACACATTTTAAACCTCTCCCTCAGCACTGGTATATTTTTCTCATCTCATGATCTCTGAAACATGCACTGGTCACACCTATCCTCAAAAAACCTTCCCTTGATCCAAACTCCCCATCCAACTACTGCCCTATTTCCCTCCTCCCTCTTGCCTCAAAGCTTCTCGAAAATCTAGTATATGCACGCCTATCCCATTTCCTTACATTAAACTCCCTCCTTGACTCACTGCAATCTGGATTTGTCCCCATCACTCCACAGAGAAAGCAATCGTTAAGGTTACCATTGACCTACTTACAGCAAAATCAAAAGGCCACTTCTCTCTGCTTATCCTCTGTGATCTGTCCACAGCCTTTGATACTGTTGACCACCCTCTTCTGCTCCAAGCCCTACAATCCTTCGGCATTTGTGACACAGCCCTCTAGTGGTTCTCTTCCTACTTGTCAAACCATATCTTTAGTGTAGCCTTCTCTGCGGCCTCCTCTGCCCCATCACCACTTTCTGTCGGGGTACCACAAGGCTCTGTCCTCGGTCCCCTTCTCTTCTCAATCTACACATCATCAGTTGGTTCCCTAATTAAGTCTTATGGTTTCAAATATCATTTGTATGCTGACGACACCCTAATCTACTTCTCTGCACCTGCACCAGACCTATCTCCTTCCTTGATAACCCGTGTCACTAACTGTCTTTCTCACATCTCTTCCTGGATGTTCTCTCACTACCTCAAGCTAAATCTCTCCAAAACTGAGCTACTTATTTTCCCCCTTCTTCCAAAATCTCCACCCCAAATCTCTCTATAACTGTTGAGAACTCCATCATTACCCCTACCCCGCATGCCCGATGTTTTGGGGTCACATTTGACTCAGATCTTTCTTTCACTCCTCACATTCAGTCCTTGACTAAAGCCTGCCGCTTCCACCTTCAAAACATTTCTTAAATTAGACATTTCCTTACACAAGACACAACTAAGAGTTTAATCCTCTCTGTAATCCTTTCCCGCCTCGATTACTGCAACTCTGTTCTCTCTGGTCTCCCCAGCTGCCGCCTAGCTCCTTTACAATCCATAATGAATGCCTCTGCCAGGCTCATCTTCCTTACACATCGCTCTTCATCTGCCGCACCTTTCTGCCAATCCCTTTACTGGCTTCCTCCTGCCTCTAGTATTAAACACAAAATTCTCACTCTGACATACAAAGCCCTCAACTGCACTATTTATCAAGGTCTGGGGGACCTGATCCGACAGTGCGGATCAGGTCTACCAGATCTCGCTGAATACGGCGAGCAAACCGCTTGCCGTATTCAGCATTGCACCAGCAGCTCACAAGAGCTGCTGGTGCCACGCCGCCCTCTGCAGACTCGTGGCCAATGGGCCGCCAGCAGGGGGTGTCAATCAACCCAATCGTACTCGATCGGATTGATTTCCGGCGATGTCTGTCTGCCTGCTCAAAGAAGGCGGACAGGTTATGGAGCAGCTGTCTTTGTGACCGCTGCTTCATAACTTGAGTTTCTGGCGAGTCTTCAGAGCTCCGTACGGAGCTTGATAAATATGGGCCCTTGTCTCCAGATACTCTCCGTCCCGTCCTCTTCACTCTGCTCATGACCTCCTACTCTCCTCCTCTCTTGTTACCTCCTCACACTCCCATTTACAGGACTTCTCCAGACTGGCTCCCATCTTGTGGAACTCTCTGCCTCGCTCCACTAGACTCTCCCCTAGTTTTAAAAGCTTCAAGCGCTCCCTAGAGACTCTACTGTTCGGGGATGCATACAACCTACACTAACCTTTCTTTATACCAGTTCCTCTCCTTCATTGCTATCCCCTGAACCCCCTTAGCATGCAAGCCTAAGAGTTCAGCTGTTTGTAGATCACCTTCTTAAGAGCTGACTACAACAGTGCAACTCTTGGCAGGGCCCTCTACCCGTTTGATCTCTATAAATGTTTTGTTGTACTCCGCATTTGTTTATAATGCTGCAGAATCTGTTGGTGCTCTACAAATAACCAATGATAATAATATATATAATTTTTAATAGGTTGTTATTTTCATCAGAAGAATACAATCTCCATGCATTGCAGTTGCAGAAATATTACACAGAAGAAAACATAGTACATGGATCTAATGTTGATATACATCTTTATATGTTCACAGATTTATAAAGGCTAACAGGGAGGATATTTGTGTATGTATATCTGTGTGTATGTATTTGTGTGTGTGTATGTATCTCTGTGTGTATGTATATATGTATGTATGTATATATGTATGTATATTTGTGTATATGTATGTATGTATCTATGTATGTATGTATCTCTTTGTGTGTGTATATTTATCTGTGTGTGTATGTATCTGTGTGTGTGTGTGTGTGTGTGTGTGTATGTATGTATATATGTGTATATGTATGCATGTATATAGGTGCATATGTATATGTGTGTATATATGTGTATATGTATGTGTGTACATGTGTATGTATCTGTGTGTATGTATGTATGTATATATGTGTGTGTGTGTGTGTATGTATCTCTGTGTGTGTGTATATGTATCTGTGTGTGTATATGTATCTGTGTGTGTATATGTATCTGTGTGTGTGTGTGTCTATGCATCTCTCTGTGTGTGTGTATATGTATCTGTGTGTGCGTATATGTATGTATGTATCTCTGTGTGTCTATATGTATGTATATATGTATCTCTGTGTGTGTGTGTATATATGTATCTCTGTGTGTGTATATGTATGTATGTATGTATGTATGTATGTATGTATCTGAGTGTGTGTCTCTGTGTGTGTGTGTATGTATATATGTGTATATGTATGTATATTTGTGTATATGTATGTGTGTGTGTTTGTGTGTATGTATATATGTATGTATGTATCTGTGTGTGTATGTATGTATCTGTGTCTGTATGTATCTGTGTGTGTGTATGTATGTATATATGTGTATATGTATGTATATGTGTGTATATATGTATGTGTGTGTGTATGTATCTATGTATGCATGTATCTGTGTGTGTATATGTATATATATCATGGGCACTCCCTGGAAAGCCTGCATACACATGTGTGAATGTCAGAGTGGTATCACAGACCATCTGGCAATTCAAGGAGTAAAACCCTTTCCTGTTGATATAGAGGAATGGCTCCTCATGTGGGGCCACGATACGCACATGTGTACAATCAATTTCCCCCATGACAATGGCAATACCCCCCAGTAGATGGAAGCCTTGCTTAAGATTGTTCCATTCCTGGGGGGTACAGGGGAAATTAATGTATCGCTGTTTCTGGTTATCTAGAGCAGTCAAAACCTCCCCTAGGAGCCTGGAGAAGGTGGACTGTGCTAGGTCAGACACAAAGCCCTCTGTTGACTGGAATGAGCCGGATGCCAGGAAGTGCACAACACACAACAGCTTCTGCATACCAGCCAGAGCTCGGTTCCTATTGGCTTGAGGGTCAATATCATCCTTCAAGACCTCATATAGGTCAATGAGGCTTGCAGAAGTCAAGCAATACTTTTCCCTGACCTCCTCTTCTGTCATTCCAAACAGGGTGACCCTAACCCTGTGTATCCTTGGTGCCCTTGCTCTTCCCCTCTGCTGATGCCGATGTCTTATCGGCCCTGCCAGCCTATGATCAGCTGCAGCAACAACAACAGCAGCAGGGGCAGCACCAGGAACAGGGACAGCAGCAGGAGGAGCAGGGACAGCAGCAGCAGGAGTAGGGACGGCTACAGCACCATGACCAGGGACCTCAGCAGCAGCAGGAGCAGGGACAGCAGCAACAGGAGCAGGGACAGCCACAGCACCATGACCAGGGACCTCAGCAGCAAGTAGATCAGCTGCAGCAACTATATCAACAGCAGGGAGAGCATCCACAGCAGCACCAGCAGGTATATCCTCCACAACAGGGGCTTGTAGGGCTTCCAGCACCCCATGTGCACCACAATGCTGTCTCTCTAGATATTGTAGGTAAAGCAGGGGAAACATGGTGGCTAATGAGGGTGTGCATTGACAGGTGTTTTAAGGCTGCAGGTGAGAGGTTGTGCTGTTTGTGATTGGTTTGACACACTTGCAGAGGATGGAATAATAAATGCTTAGAAGAGGTTTAACTGTTTGAGATTTGCGGCTGATATGTATGTGATTGTGCATGCGTTTGTTAGGCCTTCCAGGGAGTTACGTTGCTTTTGTAGTCAGTGCAAGGATTACTGCGCCTGCCATGTGTGGCGAGATAAGAATGGATTAGATTTTCTGAATTCTGCGTGCGTAAGTCCTTACGCTGTGTATTGGATACCAAATTGCACGGCTGTTTTCTGTTCGTCAATGGGAGAAAAAAATACGGCTGACGGGTGAAATATACGCGCGTAACTTGTATGCTACGCCGTATATGTAATACCAAAATTATGTAAAAAACGGCGGCGCATATGTAATATGTATAGCTTAAAGGAGAGAAGGGAAAGAGGTGATATGATAGCAACTTTCAAGTATATTATAGGGCTTAGTAAAACTGAGCCAGTGAGTATTTTACATAAAAAGGAAAATTCAAGAACAAGGGGTCATGATCTCAAGCTGAAGGGTAGTAGATTTGAGTAATTTGAGGAAGTATTTCTTTACAGAAATCGTGATTGATTCATGGAATAAACTTTCACAAGAGGTAGTAACGACAAACACTGTTGGGGACTTTAAGAATGCCTGGGACAAGTATAAGGCTATCCTACAAACTAGATGAGTTTATACTTTTAGGAAAAATCATGGAAATGTCCACAGCACAACTTGCTTAAAAAGTGTCTTTATTGACAAAAGAAAGAGCGACGTTTCGTGACTGCTGTCACTTAATCATGCTATCATAGCATGATTAAGTGACAGCAGTCACGAAACGTCGCTCTTTCTTTTGTCAATAAAGACACTTTTTAAGCAAGTTGTGCTGTGGACATTTCCATGTTTCATATTGCCATAGTGGAATTGGGCAGATTTCCACGGTCGTCACGAGCACAGTATTTGCCTGGCAGCTGCTCTACATATTGTTGAGGATTTAGGAAAAATCAGGAAGACTTGCTGGGCCTATGGCTCTTATCTGCCGTTGATAGCTATGTTCAGGGATAGGCACAGACAAAGGTGGACATTCTCCAAAGTACAGACCTTAGTGAAGGACACCAAGGTACATTTGAAATTTAAAACATTATTTTATAGTGCTTGGTGTTATTATACTGATGCAGATACCACTGATCCTATAACTAACCCTCCTCTGGCTATACCCATGTGCCAGTGTCACTACTGTATCATTATATAGTGCTTGGTGTTATTATACTGATGCAGATACCACTGATCCTATAACCAGCCCTCCTCTGGCTATACCCATGTGCCAGTGTCACTACTGTGTCATTATATAGCGCTGGGTGTTATTATACAGATGCAGATACACATCCAGTATTTCACTCAGGCTTTATTTATTCCATAACTTAGCACCCAATATCACTAGCAGTCTCTTGACAAGCCACTAACTTTATTCACCCTACGTATTCGTTTTTATTCCTATTATTTAATCGTAAAGAAAAGATATACTAAGGCTGTGGTGGACACTGCAAGAGCTAGTCACGGACACCAGTGTCCGTGTACGGACACCTTGCCTATCCCTGGCTATGTTTCTATGGCATTGCAGTTTTTAATTTAAAAATAATTAAAAAAAATTAAATTAAAAAAACTGCACTAGGCAGTTTTGGAGCTTTAAAGTTGGTGGGACGGGGTTGTTAGAAAAAAACTATGTGTTCCCCTAGACCGCAATGTAAATATATATGTATATGATTATATACATATATATTTATGTGTTAATATGTGTATATTCATATATATTAAAAAATGCTGCCCATCTCTGCACTACATACCTCCTTCGCTGCTGTCTGTGACGGCATCAGAACGATGGAATTGCGATCTTGTGAGCACATTGCTTCCTAGCATAGAGAACATGAGCTCGTGTTCGCATTGCGATTAACTTGTAATACCAGGGCACATTATTGTTATTAAGTGGAGCGCTAATATCGCTTGCACTAACTATTCTGAAACGAAAACCTATGCATATGAAAATTACAGCAAATTTAACCCTTTCACTACTGGGACTTTCAGAGAAAAACTTGCCAAAATACTGGAGAATTTTTAGCATTTTTGCTATCACTCCATTTAAACAAAAATAAAGCCTTTGTTTTTTTTTTTATTTACCTGTCAAAACTATATATATTTTTAAGTAGACAACCCAAGGTTTTGATCTAGGCCCATTTTGGTATATTTAATTCCACCATTTCACCGCCAAATGTGATCAAATAAAATAAAAAAATAAAAAAAAATTCACAAACTTTGGGTTTCTCACTGAAATTATTTACATACTGCGTGTGCAATCATGGCACAAATGGTTGTAAATGTTTCTCTGGGATCCCCTTTGTTCATTAATAGCAGATATATATGGCTTTGCCATTGCTTTTTGGTAATTAGAAGGTCGCTAATTGCAGCTGCGCATCACACTTCTATTATTCCTGGCAATGAAGGTGTTAATTAGGTAGCTTAAAAGGTTAATTTTAGTGTTAGTGTAGAAATTACCCTCCCACCTGAGACTTCTTAACCCCTGATCCCTCCCAAACAGCTCTCTTCCCTCCCATAACCCCCACTGGTCATCTCATCTTAGGTACTGGCAGCAGTGGCGTCGCTAGGGTTGGTGTCACCCGGTGCGGTAAGTTATGGTGTCACCCCCCCAGAAAGCAGACACACACAAACACAAAAACACAGACACACACACAAAAACTCAGACACACACACTCAAAGACACTTAAAAACACACTCAGATGCACATACAAAAACACTGAGGCACACACACAAACACTTAGACACACACAAACACTCAGACACACACACACAAAAACACTCAGAGACACACAACAAAACACTCAGAGACACACAACAAAACACTCAGAGACACACACAAAAACTCAGACACACACAAAAACTCAGACACACACAAAAACTCAGACACACACACATACAAATTATGTAAACTGCACTACATTAATTATAAAGCTCATGCCGCGTGCCTACCGCTTCTTATGTCCAATCACCTCTGCACTCTGCCCACCCCCAGACCCCGCCCTCCCTCCCCTCCTACCTCATCAGTGTGCACTTAGTCTACCGTAACCATACCGGTCTGGTGGGAATCATACATGGCTCCTTCACTTTAGAGACAGTGTCAGACAGTCATGCAGTCAGGTGCCAGGCATCCCCCTCACGATTTCCCGGTTCCCGTTTAGAGAGACAGCACAGTAGTGAGTGACTCCACTGCTCCACACATCACTGAGCAGTGAGCACAGATAGGCAGAAGCAAAGTACAAACAAGCAAAAGCAGCCAGGAAAACTATTTGTGGAAATGGCAGGACTGGCTCAAGGGGCAATAAAATTAAGTGTGTCTACAACTTTCCCAGTCCCACTAATGTTCACAAATGCTGGCCCCTCTAATAAAAAAAAATCTATGCATCTCTACATTGTATTTCTTTGAATTTTAAAGAAAAAAAAACAACTTCTGGTGGTGTCACCCCCTGGAGGGTGTCACCCGGGTGCGGCCCGCACCCCCCTAGTGACGCCAATGACTGGCAGACAGTCTGTCAGTATGAAAATATAAGGCTTTTTAAAAAAAAAAAAATATGTTATTTTATTTTGATATTTTCTGCAGTGTAAGATCCCCTCTTACCCTCCCAACCTCCCTGATCCCCCTAAATAGCTCTCTAAACCACCCCCTCTAACTATTAGCCACGATCTTAGGTACTGGCAGTTGTCTGTCAGTACCTATAAACCATTTTTGTTTTTGTACATTTTTTTTTCTTTTTTCTTATTTATTTTATTATTTCTGTAGCGTTGTGTCCCCCCCACCTCCCCCTCCCCCAAAACCCTTTTCTGTAGTGTAGCTGCCCCATCTCTCCCTGTCCCTTTATTTTTTTCCCCGTGGCATAGGGCCCTCCCACTCTCTCCCCCACTGCTGGGTCTAAACATGAAGTCTACTAGGCTTTTTATTATTATATTATACATATTTATATATAGCTTTTGTAATGATTTTTACAATGTAAAGGCAGACAGCAAGGAGCTAGAACAAGAATACAGACTTTATTCAGCAGCATCCATCTTAAAACTGCCCGCCCCCTCTGATCACATGACTAAAATTTTAACTCTTTATAATACTCAGAGTGATCTAAGCATAACCAGTGGCGTCACTAGGGTTGGTGTCACCCGGTGCGGTAAGTTATGGTGTCACCCCCCACCCCCCAGAAAGCAGACACACACAAACACAAAAACACAGGCACACACACATACAAAGACTCAGACACACACACACTCAGACACACTTAAAAACACACTCAGATGCACACACAAACACTCTGAAATGCACTCAGACACATACACAAAAACACACACACAAAAACACTCAGACACACACACAAACACTTGAGACACACAAACACACAAAAACACTCAGACGCACACACACAAAAGCACTCAGACACACACACACACAAAAACACTCAGACGCACACACACAAAAGCACTCAGACACACACACACACACACACACAAAAACACTCTTACACAAACACACACAAAAACACTCTGACACACACACACCAAAACACTTAGACACACACACAAAAACTCAGGCACACACACAAAAACTCAGACACACACACAAAAACTCAGACACACACACATACAAAATATGTAAACTGCACTGCATTAATTATAAAGCTCATGCCTAGAGCTGCTCCCTGGCTCAGCAGAGCATCAAATGAAAGATAAACAGTGCACTCTAAAAATAAATCACTAAAGAAAAGGTTTAGGCGTGCAAACTATGAAAATTCTGCTCTCTGACTCTGTTCCAAGTCTGTCAGTGCACAGCCCTGGGCTGCGTGCCTACCGCTTTTTATGTCCAATCACCTCTGCACTCTGCCCACCCCCAGGGCCCCACCTCCCTCCCTCCCCTCCTACCTCTTTAGTGTGCACTTAGTGTACCGTAACCGTACCGGTCTGGTGGGCATCATACGTGGCTCCTTCACTTTAGAGACAGTGTCAGACAGTCATGCGGTCAGGTGCCAGGCATCCCCCTCATGATTTCCCTGTTCCCATTTAGAGAGACAGCACAGCAGTGAGTAACTCCACTGCTCCACACGTCACTGAGCAGTGAGCACAGATAGGCAGGCAGGTTTAGGCTAGCAGCGCAACTTCGCAAGCCTCACGGCACACCCACAACATTCATAGTGAAATTGGGCAGGGGAGGAGCAAAGTACAACAAGGCAAAAGCAGCCGGGAAAACTATTTGTGGAAATTGCAGGACTGGCTCAAGGGGCAAAAAAATTAAGTGTGTCTACAACTTCCCCAGTCCCACTAATGTTCACAAATGCTGGCCCCTCTAATAAAAAAAATCTATGCATCTCTACATTGTATTTCTTTGAATTAAAAAAAATGTTTTTTTATGGTGCCCCTCACCCCCATAGTGACGCAACTGAGCATAACTATTGAACTTGAAATATAACATAAAGCATACACATCATTACATCTTCCCCTTCAAATATGAAACACTCAATATGAGACAAAGTCTTCCCATATTTTTGGTTTAATAGCTCGACCATAATGAGAGAAAGTAACTGCTGGCTCACTAGCAGTACAATCAGTGTCACGTTGAGAGTAATTCCCAGCATTATTGCAAGCTGATACACTTATATTGTCCTCGAAGTCCTCAGTAGACTTTACATCCATGTTAGGGAATTCTGTGCATTCGTTGCTTTGCTCTTTATTGTCATTGCTGCTTGGTTCCCCCAGTAAAGTATCCGCTGCAATGTCTGGTCGAAGAAGACGCCTGTTGTGTTTCTGTCCACACTTGGTTTCGATTACATATGACCTTGGTGAATCAGCTTCACTGACAATTTGAGCAGGTTCCCATTTTTCCCCAGTGACTCTGTGTCTCACAGCTTGCCCAGCCCTTAGTGGACGAAGTAACTTGGTAAATTTGTCAAAATACAGTTTTTGCTTTTTCATATTTATGTTCCTCTGACCTGTTACCTGATCCTATGGGATAGTCTAAGGCTGTAATTTCTGTGGTGCAATAGGAACTATTGTCCTCTGTGCTCTACCCATGAGCAGCTGTGCAGGTGAACATAAACCCTCCATGGGTTACACATCCTGCCCTGATGATTGTGTTTTTCCGATAATGAATTTGGAAACCATTGGCCTGTGAGTGATACAGACTTATTAGTTTGTGCCTGACTCCCCATTCATGCAAAAAGCATTGGAATTTAGCACTCGAGAACTGCGGGTCATTATCACACACAAGTTCTTCACACACTCCATGGGGCCGATTTATCATTTGTCTGGCGGACATGATCCGCTGTAGCATACGCTGTCAGCATTTATCATTGCACAAGCAGTTCTGGTGAACTGCTTGTGCAATGCCACCCCCTGCATATTCACGGCCAATCGGCCCCTAGCAGGGGGTGTCACTCAACCCAATCATATACGATCGGGTGGATTGCTGCCCGCCGCCTCAGAGCAGGCGGGCGAGTTAAGGAGCAGCAATCTTAAGACCACTGCTTCTTAACTCCTGTTTTCGGCGAGCCTGAAGACTCACGCGGAAACAGGAGTATACGGCCCCATTCGGCCCATGATAAATTGGCCCCCATGCCCCGAGAGTATTGTTTTGAAAGCCCATATGATTGCTGATGCTTTTAGATTTCTAAGCTGTACAAGCTCAAATCATTTGCTGTAGTAATCTACTACTATCAGGTAGTGGTTGTCCTCAAAATGAAAAATATCTGTGGCCAGTCTCTGCCATGCCCGTGTAGGAGTGTTCCATGGTGTAAGAGGTTCTTTTACATTGTTTTTTTGAAATGTCTGGCAGGTTTCACGTCTTCACAAGTGTCTCAATATCAAGGTCTAAATTAGGCCAGTAAACCACATCCTGTGCTCTGCGCTTACACAGAGTAATGCCCAAATGTCCCTGATAAATTTGTTCCAGTACTTCTGCCTGCTGTAATTTAGGAATAAGAATACGGTCACCCATTATTATGATATCCGTATGAAAGAATGGTTCATTTATCTTGTTTGGTATCTTGTCTAATTTTTCCAGCCGTACATCAGCTATTGAAATACTAGTACTACTGTATGTACCCTCGAATTCAGATTCATCCCGTGCTTAATGTCCTTCTGGAAACACCCTAGGCAGCGTATCTGCTATCAGATTTTTCTTTACTGGTTTATTTTTCACTGTGAGATCATACTGTTGTAGTTTCACAAGCATCCTCTGCAGGCGTGGAGGTATAGCAGACAGTGTTTTTTGCATGATGTACTCTAATGGTTTGTCTAGCAATCCTGATGGCTTTCTCAAGATTTAAATATTTTTCCTGCAGCAGCTTTTCTTGAACTTCTTTAAACTTACTGCCCATCAGAAAACGGTCTTTGATCATATCACCCGCATCATAAAAAGCACTTTGGCAAGCAAGCGCAGCTGTGTCACCCATTCATCCCCAGTTTCACCTTCACACTGATTCCTCTCATAAAACAGTTTCCTTTGCACTGTGGAGTTTTTCCTTGGATTGCAGTATGCTTCAAACTTTGCAAACATTACCTCTGGGTTTTTTTTGGTCATCTGCAGTGATATCCCCGCTTGCCTGCCAGGCTCTGCACACATTACGCCCTTTTTGTCCCACACATATCAGAAAGTGCGCTGCCTTCTCTTGATCAGTCCATCTGTCTACATCTGGCCCTGCAAACACAAGTTCAGTCAGCTCCCTCCATTTTGACCAATCCAGAGAAGGAATGTTCTTAGTGTTGCTGTTTGCTGCCATGTCAGCTAGAACAAGAATACAGACTTTATTTAGCAGCATCCATCTTACAACAACTGCCTGCCCCCTCTGATCACATGACTACAATGTTAAAGGGACAGTCTAGGCCAAAATAAACTTTCATGATTCAGATAGAGCATGTAATTTTAAACAATTTTCCAATTTACTTTTATCACCAATTTTGCTTTGTTCTCTTGGTATTCTTAGTTGAAAGCTTAACCTAGGAGGTTCATATGCTAATTTCTTAGACCTTGAAGCCCACCTCTTTCAGATTGCATTTTAACAGTTTTTCACCACTAGAGGGTGTTAGTTCACATATTTCATATAGATAACACTGTGCTCATGCACGTGAATATATCTGGGAGCAGGCACTGATTGGCTAGACTGCAAGTCTGTCAAAAGAACTGAAAAAAGGGGCAGTTTGCAGAGGCTTAGATACAAGATAATCACAGAGGTTAAAAGTATATTATTATAACTGTGTTGGTTATGCAAAACTGGGAAATGGGTAATAAAGGGATTATCTATTTTTTAAAACAATAAAAATTCTGGTGTAGACTGTCCCTTTAACTGTTTATAATACAAAGAGTGAACTAAGCATAACTATTTAAATTGAAATATAACATAAAGTGTACACATCATTACTGTGTTTATGGCTCTTAAATGCTTGCTGATATCATTTGCATGCACACCGCTATTGCCTGCATTTTTACTCAAGTATCTCTCGTTCTCTGTGTTAACATTGTCAACCCCAGCCCCCATAACCCAGAAACGCATCCAAATGTTCTTCAAATCTGATGGATGCAATAAAACCAAGAGCAATAATATACTTTATTTAATTTTGCGTTGATAAAGTCAATTGTTAATTTTAAAATGTTTTTGAAATTCTGTTAATATATTAAGTGAATAATATTCAATGGTTTCCAAAGACAAATGCTATTTATTTGGATTTGGCAGAGAACAAAGTAGAGGCAAATGCTTCATGTAGGGTGTGTGTTTTTTTCATACAGTGATTTTAATGAGTTGTTTCTCGTTCTGATAGCCAATTTGACTGCGTGGTACAGGCTGCACTATATCCTTCATGATCAGAGTAATACAAGTTTTAGACATATAATATACATAATTTTCTGTTATGAAATCATGAGAAAATACTACAACTGTAATAGCATTCTTTTATCAAACAGAAGGACATATATTGAATTCCTTCTCAAGCAGATTTTGATCATTTTGCTTGATATGTTTTGGCATTATTTCTGATTTAAACAGAAGTAAAATAGAAGTAAAAATAGAGAAGTGTCAGCGCTATTAAGCTAGGGTAAGGTGAGAATATAGGTAATATAGGTAATATTAAACCTAGATTAACAACTGTATAATATATGCAATATTGAGTCCTGACAAAAATATAGAAATAAAGGATGATATAAAAGGTGTATCTATACAACTTGATGGTAATTGAATTATGCTAATTCCACAAAGAAAAATATCAGTTTAGCTCAGTTATAAACTAATAAACACAATTCTATACAAATTAGATGCCAGATAGTGTACAATTTAAAACAGTTTGAGACAATTTATTAAAATACATATAAAAAAGAGGGGACGTCTCCCCAGATGTCCGTGAATGTTATGGCCAATGGACTAACTCGGATATATAGAAGCAAAAATATTTAGAAGTGTCCAAAATAAATTAAAGAAAATGTGTAAAAAGTACCTTATGAGGATAAGATAGTGCTGGCAATGGCACTCTTAAAGATTCCTCTGTATAACCGGAACCCCCCCCCCCCCCCCCCCCGCTATGCAGATTAGAGATGCTGTCCCTTTTAGGGAAATAGCGGTCTGTGAACTTGGCTGTATATACAGTAGAGGTGGTGACGTAAAGATTCTTGAGCAATATTGCTTACTTTCGTGGTGTGGTTCTGAGTGAATATGATACTTCCCAGTCAGAGATCAGTCGGCGTGTGTTCCTCGCAAGTGCAGCTGACAGCTAACAGCTGTGTATCTCAGCTGAGTAAAATCAGCATCTCTGTGGTCAACGTGTTTCGCCCAGACTTTATAAAGCCCCAAATGTGGGTGAAACGCGTTGACCAGGACCACTACTTGCTCTGCTGCTTTGTCATCCTGTCCACAAATACACCTAGCCCAAGAAAATCTGAATTTGGACTAAGGGAGGTGTATACGGACAGAAACGGACATTCAATTCGGCTTTCTGGACATTTGGCTTGTTCACAGCCACCTCTGCGCCACTACTAGTGGCAATCATGTTGATTTCCACAAAAACTGAATAGTATTTGCATACTTTGCACTTTTCATTTGGTGCCCTTTGACCCCAACATTGTGAGGCAGATCTACAGAGACGCTGATTTTACTCAGCTGAGATACACAGCTGTTAGCGGTCAGCTGCACTTGCGAGGAACACACGCCGACTGATCTCTGACTGGGAAGTATTATATTCACTCAGAACGGCTGTTCAGAACCACACCACGAAAGTAAGCGATATTGCTCAAGAATCTTTACGTCACCACCTCTACTGTATATACAGCCAAGTTCACAGACCGCTATTTCCCTAAAAGGGACAGCATCTCTAATCTGCATAGCGGGGGGGTTTTCCGATTATACAGAGGAATCTTTAAGAGTGCCATTGCCAGCACTATCTTATCCTCATAAGGTACTTTTTGCACATTTTCTTTGATTTATTTTGGACACTTCTAAATATTTTTGCTTCTATATATCACAGTTAGTCCATTGGCCATAACATTCACGGACATCTGGGGAGACGTCCCCTCTTTTTTATATGTATTTTAATAAATTGTCTCAAACTGTTTTAATTTGTACACTATCTGGCATCTAATTTGTATAGAATTGTGTTTATTAGTTTATAACTGAGTTAAACTGATATTTTTCTTCGTGGAATTAGCATAATTCAATTACTATCAAGTTGCATAGATACACCTTTTATATCATCCTTTATTTCTATATTTTTGTCAGGACTCAATATTGCATATATTATACAGTTGTTAATCTAGGTTTAATATTACCAGTCATTAATTCTCACCTTACCCTAGCTTAATAGCGCTGACACTTCTCTTTTCTACTTCTATTTTGTTCACATTTTATATCCTGGAGGGGATATTTTAGTGTTAGCTGGGTATTCTAGTGTCTAGGGCGCTCTCTCTCTGTCTATTAACAATATTATTTCTGATTTACACATGCACAAACTTTAGTTTTTTTCATTGCCAATTGCATGTTTTCTCATATGATATATTATGGGCTAGTAGGGCGCACCCAGTTTTGCATAAAGAATAAGGCAGAATCTGGTATTATAAGTGGATGTCTAAGTATTTTAACATACAGGGGCCCATTTATCAAGCTCCGGATGGAGCTTGAGGGCCCGTGTTTCTGGCGAGTCTGGCGAGTCTGCGGTCTAAAGACTGCTGCTCCATAACCCTGTCCACTGTTCTGAGCAGACGGACACACATCGCCGAAAATCAACCCGATCGAGTATGATCAGGTTGCTTGACACCTCCCTGCTGGCGGCCGATTGGCTCACAAGAGCTGCTGGTGCAATGCTGAATACAGAGAGTGTATTGCTCTCCGCATTCAGCGAGGTCTGGCGGACCTGATCCACACTGTCGGATCAGGTCCGACAGACCTTTGAGAAATATCCCCCACAGTGTATACACACCTATGTATATACACATCACCAGAGAAAAGATTACGACTTGCTGAAGGCATTTAGCCACCAATCAGCAAGCTCTAACCAGGTGCTAAACCACAAATGGGTCAGCTCCTAAGCTTACATTCCTGCTTTTCAAATAAAGATACAAAAAGAACGAAGAAAAATTGACAAAAGGAGTAAATTAGAAAGTTGCTTAAAATTTCATGCTCTATCTGAATCATTAAAGAAAACATTTGGGTTTAGTATCCTGTGTCTGCTGGGTTAGGTGTACCATGCCTTTAAGGCCTGGCAGATTTTAATGAGACTGAGCTGCAGTAATCTATATGTGTGCAGTATGTGGCTGCAAGTGTATTCTCTACAAATTGTTTGGTGCAAGCACTGAACCTTCATTTGTTTTCTTCTATGGACTGGAAGTTATAGTCCTTAGTTATATAAGCAATAGTACAATAATAATACGGGGCCAGATTTCAAGTGTAGCAATAAATATCGTTTTAGTGAAAGCAATGTTTGCGCTCCACTGTGTAATACTATTAATATTAGTATTTACAAGTTGTCAGCAATGCAAACACGAGCTCACGTTAGCATTGCAGGGAAGCATTGCTCTCACAAAAGGGGGTAATGTCAGAATATCTGTGAATGTTATTAAATAATATATATATATATATATATATATATATAATTTATTTAATATATAAATGGTTGTATACGCCAAATAATTCATTTTATTTGTAAAACTCAAGAAGTCACTGTAACAGATCAACCCCCTCTCTCATTCATCAATGAAACACTTGGTCTAATTAGTTCAGGCAGTAATTTCTTAGATCAGTGGGCCACTTCAAAGTAAATATTAGCATTTTAAAAACCCTCAGAGGTATATGCCGTATATGGGCTTCCTGCCCAAGTTGGGTAAGGAACTCACAGGCCCCCTATGGGGAATAGATGGTCTGTCTGTGGGAATGATTGAATCTACAAACATGTTCAGAGGATCCAGCTGTCCTCATTTAAGTGCTAAATCGTCCCTGCTGAGTTACAATACACATCCTCATTTCCAGACAAACTAGAAATGTAAATCATGGTTTTAAAATGATTTCAAAATATCTTAACCTATGTACGTTTGATAACAAATTATCTATATAGTTTTTAAATATTTAATATGTGCCTCAGACTATCAAATAATAGGTACAAAATAATGGATATGAGATCCCTGCACCAATGATTCAGCATACAAAGCTGGAGCTGTCTCATGTGAAAACGAGCAAAAGGAATCGTGTCCGATGCTGCAGTCATGAGGCCTAAAACTTCCATACTCATAGCCACTGAAGGGAATGACTGAGACTGAAGGTGCCGACATGCTGCAACCAATTTCAAACATCTCTTGTCTGTTAGAGACAGAGTCATGGACACTGAATCTATCTGGAAACCTAAAAAGGTGACCCTTGTCTGAGGAATCAAGAAACTTTTTGGTAAATTGATCCTCCAACCATGATTTTGAATAAACAACACTAGTTGATTCATGTGAGATTCTGCAGAACGTAAAGACTGAGCTAGTACCAAGATATCGTCCAAATAAGGAAACACAGCAATACCCTGTTCTCTGATTACAGAGAGTAGGGCACCCAGAACCTTTGAAAAGATTCTTGGAGCTGTTGCTAGGCCAAATGGAAGAGCAACAAATTGGTAATGCTTGTCTAGAAAATAGAATCTCAGGAACTGATAATGTTCTGGATGAATCAGAATATGAAGGTAAGCATCCTGCAAGTCTATTGTAGACATATAATGTCCTTGCTGAACAAAAGGCAGAATAGTCCTTATAGTCACCATCTTTAAAGTTGGTACTCTTACATAACGATTCAACATTTTCAGATCCAGAACTGGTCTGAATGAATTTTCTTTCTTTGGGACAAGGAATAGAGTTGAATAAAACTTCAGACCTTGTTCCTGAAAAGGAACCGGCATGATTACCCCTGAAACCTCCAGATCTGAAACACACTTCAGGAAAGCCTGAGCTTTTACTGGATTTACTGGGATGTGTGAGAGAAAAAATCTTCTCACAGGAGGTCTTACTATGAATCCTATTCGGTACCCCTGAGAGACAATGCTCTGAATCCATTGATTTTGGACAGAATTTGCCCAAACATCCTTGAAAAACCTTTATCCTACCAGCTGAGCTGGAATGAGGGCCGCACCTTCATGCGGACTTAGGGGCTGACTTTGGTTTCTTAAAAGGCTTGGATTTATTCCAAATTGAGGAAGGCTTTCAATTGGAAACAGTTTCCTTGGGTGGGAGGATTAGGTTTTTGTTCCTTATTTTGACGAAAGGAACGAAAACGATTAGAAACCTTAGATTTACCATTAGGTTTTTTATCCTGAGGCAAAAAACTCCCTTCCCCCCAGTAACAGTTGAAATAATAGAATCCAACTGAGAACCAAATAAATTATTACCTTGGAAAGAAAGAGATAGTAATCTAGACTTAGATGTCATATCAGCATTCCAAGATTTAAGCCACAAAGCTCTTCTAGCTAAAATAGCTAAAGACATGGATCTAACATCAATTTTGATAATATCAAAAATTGCATCACAAATAAAATGATTAGCATGTTGTAGTAAACGAACAATGCTATATAAATCAGAATCCAATTTTTGCTGCGCTAAATTCTCCAACCAAAAAGTTGAAGCAGCTGCAACATCAGCCAAAGAAATTGCAGGCCTAAGAAGATGACCTGAATATAAATAGGCTTTTCATAGATAAGATTCAAGCTTCCTATCTAAAGGATCTTTAAAGGAAGTACTATCTTCCATAGGAATAGTGGTTCGTACCCGGCTTATTCCATTCCTTAGAAATCATATCAGAAATAGCATAGGAAAAACCTCTGGCGTAACCACAGGAGGTTTAAAAACAGAATTTAAATGTTTACTGGTTTTAATATCAAGAGGACTAGCTTCCTCAATATCCAAAGTAATTAACACTTCTTTTAACAAAGAATGCATATACTCCATTTTAAATAAATAAGTAGATTTGTCAGTGTCAATATCTGAGGAAGGATCTTCTGAATCAGATAGATCCTCATCAGAGGTGGATAATTCATTATGTTGTCGGTCATTTGAAATTTCATCAACTTTATGAGAAGTTTTAATAGACCTCTTACGCTTATTAAAAGGTGGAAATGCAGACAAAGCCATCTGAATAGAATAAGTAACAAATTCTTTAAAATTCATAGGTATATCATGTACATTAGAAGTTGAAGGAACTGCAACCAGCAATGTACTATTACTGATGGACACACTATCTGCATGTAAAAGTTTATCATGGCAACTAATACAAATGACATTAGGAGAAATAATCTCCACAATTTTACAACAAATGCACTTAGCTTTGGTAGAACCGATGTCAGGCAGCAAAGTTCCAACAGATACTTCTGAGACAGGATCAGATTGAGACATCTTGCAGAATGTAAAAGAAAAAACAACATATAAAGCAAAATTATCAATTTCCTTATATGACAGTTTCAGGAATGGGAAAAAATGCAAATAGCATAGCCCTCTGACATAGAAAAAGGCAAGAGGCAAACAGCAATGGGGCAAATAAATAATGAAAAAAGTTTGGCGCCAAGTATGACGCACAACGTAAGTAAAAAAAAATTTGGTGCCAACCATGTCTGGAAATGACACACTCGCGTCACTAACGACGCAACCCTGTGTGAAACCTCTGCGTTAATTATGACGCTGGAAATGACCAACTTGCGTCAACAGACGTGCCTTTCGCGGCAAAAAATCTCACGCCAATAATGACGCAATAGTGTAGCATTTGGCGCACCCGCGAGCCTAAGTCAGCCCGCAATTTGAAACAAAGTAGTCAATTGAAAAAAAGACTAAACCCCAGGTAAGAAAAATATTTCTTAATATTAACTTTCCCCAAATATGAAACTGACAATCTGCAAAAGGAAATACATGAACCTGACTCATTGCAAATATAAGTACAATACATATATTTAGAACTTTATATAAATGCATAAAATGCCAAACCATAGCTGAGGTGTCTTAAGTAATAAAAACATACTTACCCAAAGACACCCATCCACATATAGCAGATAGCCAAACCAGTACTGAAACAGTTATCAGTAGAGGTAATGGTATATTAGAGTATATCGTCGATCTGAAAAGGGAGGTTGGAGATGAATCTCTACGACCGATAACAGAGAACCTATGAAAAAGACCCCAGTTAGGAAAATCAATGCATTCAATAGGTGATACTCTCCATGTCCCTCTGACATTCACTGTACTCTGAGAGGAATCGGGCTTCAAAATGCTGAGAAGCGCATGTCAACGTAGAAATCTTAGCACAAACTTACTTCACCACCTCCATAGGAGGCAAAGTTTGTAAAACTGAATTGTGGGTGTGGTGAGGGGTGTATTTATAGGCCTTTTGAGGTTTGGTAAACTTTGCCCCTCCTGGTAGGATTGTATATCCCATACGTCACTAGCTCATGGACTCTTGCCAATTACATGAAAGAAATATATATATATACACAGTATATATATATATATATATATATATAAAACTACATGTACATATGTGCTTATATATGCACTACGTATACACACAGAAGAGAAAAAAAGGAGTTGGCATAACTTTATAGATATCCAGGTACATAAAGTGTAAAATATGAAATACAAATAACTAGATCGGGGGGTTACTTTTAGGTTTTGAATTGGGTTGTAGGCAGCGTAGATTAAATGCAGCGTTTGGTTTCACTATGATTTTTGTCTGTGCAGGTTTATCCGCAGATACTTGAAATTGAAGAATTAAAACAGAGATTTTACTATCTAGTAATTTAATTTTGAGATGCTGAACTTCCTATTTAATTGTTTCCTTAAGTTGTTTGCATTACATTACATGTTTTTTTTCATGTTTTATTTTATTTTTACCGAGGGGTAGAATCTAATTTTAAATTAAATACATATTTTTTTTAATGCCTCAATAAAAAAATATATTTAAAAAAAAAAATACAGAGCGATATTTGTGCTCCACTCAGTAATACCAATGCACGTAAATGTGCGCTGGTATTACAGGAGCGGCGCAATGCGAATGCGAAAACACAGTCCCTCATTGACGTCCATGTTAAGGCACTTTACCCCACATTCCCTCACTTTAACCCCTTATAACTATTTTGTGCTATATTATAAACTATTTTTATTATATAAAAATTAAAAATGCTTATATTTATATTTCATGTTAATGTACTATCCTTTATTTTGGGGGCAATTGGAACAAATTTTTATTTTTAACCAGAGGTCTGACCTCTGGTTAATTGCACTTAGCACAAAGTGAAAATGCAAGCTTGCGGTCACATTAACCAGCCACTTGTAATTGCTGGTTATTTAACTTGCGACCCATAAATGGGAGAATTTGCACCTTTACGGGTGCACGTTAAGATAGCACCCAGAAAAATCTGATTGGCTGATGTAATCAGCCAATCGGATTGAAGTTCAATCCGATTGGCTGATTGGATCAGCCAATAGAATTGACCTTGCATTCTATTGGCTGATCCAATCAGCCAGTCGGATTGAACTTCAATCCGATTGGCTGATTACATCAGCCAATCTGATTTTTCCTATCTTAATTCCGATTGGCTGATAGAATCCTATCAGCCAACAGCCAATCGGAATTCAAGGGACGCCATCTTGGATGACGTCATTTAAAGAAACCTTCATTCGTCGTCAGTCCGTCAGCCAGGAAGGATGCTCCGCACTGGATGTCTTGAAGATGGACCCGCTCTGCGCCGGATGGATCAAGATAGAAGATGCCTCTTGGATGAAAACTTCTACTGGATGGAGGACCTATTCTGCCCCGATCGGATGAAGACTTCTGCCGCTCCGGATGTCCTATTTTGGCCCATCGGTGCCCGGCTGGGTGAACACGGCTCAAGGTAGGGTGATCTTCAATGGGGTAGTGTTAGGTTTTTTTAAGGGGGGATTGTGGGTTTTAATGTTGTGGGGTCTTGTATTTTTTTTTTTACAGGTAAAAGAGCTGATTACTTTGGGGCAATGCCCCGCAAAAAGCCATTTTAAGGGCTGGTAAAAGAGCTGATTACTTTTGTAATTTAGTATAGGGTAGGGAATTTTATTATTTTGGGGGCTTTTTTATTTTATTAGGGGGCTTAGATTAGGTGTAATTAGATTAAAATTCTTGTAATATTTTTTTATTTTTTGCAATTTAGTGTTTGTTTTTTTGGTAATATAGTTTAGTTCATTTAATTGTATTTTAGTTTAGATAATTGTAGGTAATTTATTTAATTAATTTATTGATAGTGTAGTGTTAGGTGTATTTGTAACTTAGGTTAGGATTTATTTTACAGGTAATTTTGTAATTATTTTAACTAGGTAGCTATTAAATAGTTATTAACTATTTAATAGCTATTGTACCTAGTTAAAATAAATACAAAGTTGCCTGTAAAATAAATATAAATCCTAAAATAGCTACAATGTAACTATTAGTTATATTGTAGCTATATTAGGGTTTATTTTATAGGTAAGTATTTAGTTTTAATAGGATTAATTTATTTAATTATAGAAATTTTAGTTTGTTTTATTTAAATTATGTTAAACTTAGGGGGTTGTTAAGGTTAGGGTTAGACTTAGGTTTAGGGGTTAATAACTTTATTATAGTGGCGGCGATGTCCGGTCGGCAGATTAGGGGTTAATAAGTGTAGGTAGGTGACGGCGACGTTGGGGGGGGCAGATTAGGGGTTAATAAATATAATGTAGGTGTCGGTGATGTTAGGGGCAGCAGATTAGGTGTTCATAGCTATAATGTAGGTGGCGGCAGTGTCCAGAGCAGCAGATTAGGGGTTAATAATATAATGTAGGTGTCAGCGATAGCGGATGCGGCAGATTAGGGGTTAATAAGTGTAAGGTTAGGGGTGTTTAGACTCGGGGTTCATGTTAGGGTGTTAGGTGTAGACTTAGAAAGTGTCTCCCCATAGGAAACAATGGGGCTGCGTTAGGAGCTGAACGCTGCTTTTTTGCAGGTGTTAGGTTTTTTTCCAGCCATCTCAGCCCCATTGTATCCTATGGGGAAATCGTGCACGAGCACGTTTTTCCAGCTTACCGCTACCGTAAGCAACGCTGGTATTGAGGGTAGAAGTGGAGCTAAATTTAGCTCAACGCTCACTTTTCTGAGGCTATTGCAGCCATTCAGAAAACTCGTAATACCAGCGTTGTTTAAAGGGAGTGGTAAGAAAAAAAGGAGCATTAGACGCGCAGGTTTTTACAGACAAAACTCTAAATCTAGGCGTAACTAAATAAACTATTAAGCCATAATTCTCCACCACCTACTACTGCAAAGTAATTAAAGGAACACTGAACCCAAATTTTTTCTTTCGTGATTCAGATAGAGCATGCAATTTTAAGCAACTTTCTGATTTACTCCTATTATCAATTTTTCTTCGTTCTCTGGCTATCTTTATTTGAAAAAGAAGGCATCTAAGTTTTTTTTTGGTTCAGAAATCTGGAATGGACTTTTTTATTGGGGGGTGAATTTATCCATTAATCAGCAAGAACAACCCAGGTTGTTCATCAAAAATGGGCTGGCATCTAAACTTAGATTCTTGCATTTCAAAGAAAGATAGCAAGAGAATTAAGAAAATTTGATAATAGAAGTAGATTAGAAAGTTGCTTAAAATGTCAAGCTCTATCTGAATCACGAAAGAAAAAATTTGGGTTCAGTGTCCCTTTAACATCTAAACCTCCAAACCTAATACCCACTAACTCAAGCCCAATTAAAATACCCATAAATTAACTAAAACATATTCTAACTACCTTAAAATAAATAAAAACGTACTACCTGTAAAATTAAATTAAAACCTAAGCTTACCTACCAATACTTAAAAAAAAAATAATAATAATAATAATAATAATAATAATAAAAAATAAAAAACCCTACCATTGCGCAAAATAAAAAAGCTATCCTTACAAAAAAATAACAAACGAAATTACTACAATGTAATGCTATTCTAATACCCCTTAAAAGGGCCTTTTGTAGGGCATTTCCCTTAAGCAAACAGCTCTTTTGCTTAAAAAATACAATAACCCCCTAACATTACAATCCCCCAACCCCCAAAAATTAAAAAAACCTACCTAAAAAAATCCTAAACTACCCATTGCCCCGAAAAGGGCATTTGGATCGGCATTGCCATTAAAAGGGCATTCAGCTCTTTTGCTGCCCAAATAAAATAAAAAAATAAAAAAACTGAAAAATGTTTTTTAAAAAAAAAAAAAAAAAACCCTGTCTAACCCCAAAATTGGTACTCACTGATGGTGATGGGCAGCATTCCATCTTCATCCCGGTGGCGCTCTATCTTTATCCATCTTCATCTTCTTCCATCGGTGGCGGCGGATCAATCATCCAATAGGATGAAAGAAAAAAGCTTTCATTCAATTGGCTGATATGAATTTGAATCAGCCAATAGGAATACAACGGTACCCCTATATAAAAGGGGTACCTTGCATTCAATCTTCAGTGGGCGGCTGGAGACCCCATGACGTGTTGTTGGTCTGAAGAGGAGAACCGACGTCGCCGCTGCCATCATCGCTGACCTTGTCGCCAACACCAGGATGAAGATAGAATATGGACCGCCGCCAATGGAAGAAGATGAAGATGGAGCACCGCCATGATGAAGATGGAGCGCCACCCATCATCAGTGAGTACCAATTTTGCGGTTAGACTTTTTTCTTTCCTAAGATATGGTGAGTATAAGGCTTGAGTAATTACTGTTGGGAATATCACTCCTGGCCAGCACGAGGAGGCAAAGAGCACCACAGTTAAACTGCTAAGCATCACTCCCTTACCCACAACCCCCAGTCATTCTCTTTGCCTTCAGTGCATGGAGGAGGTGAAGTTTAGGTGTCTGAATTTTTTTATTTCATCTACAAGCAAGTTTTGGGGTATAGCCATATTCCACGTCATTCCTTGCAGTCGGTAGTGGTGGCTTTAAAGCAGTTAATGCATGGGTGCGGTCCTACAAATTTGATACTTTTGCCTCGGCTGAGGCTTCTTTTGGGAGAAAGGTTCTTCAAGCGGTGGTGCCTTCTTTTTAGAACTGCCTGTCTTGTCCCTCCCTATTTATCTGTTTCCTCTAGCTTGGGTATTGGTTACCAACAGTAGTTACTCAAGCTGTGAACTCACCATATCTTAGGAAAGAAAAACAAAATTTATGTTTACCTGATAAATTTATTTATTTCCGGATATGGTGAGTCCACGGCCCCACCCTTTATTTTAAGACAGTTGTTCTTTTGACTTTAACCTCAGGCACCTCTGCACCTTGTGTTACTCCTTTTTCTCCATTTCCCTTCGGTCGAATGACTGTGGATTGTGGGTAAGGGAGTGATACTTAGCAGTTTAACTGTGGTGCTCTTTGCCTCCTCCTGTTGGCCAGGAGTGATATTCCCAACAGTAATTACTCAAGCCGTGAACTCACCATATCCGGAAATTTATCAGGTAAGCATAAATGTATTTATTTTTTGGGGGTCCGTTTTTTCTTCATTTTTCTTCGTTTTTTTTTTTTTTTTAGATTAGGGTTTTTATTTTTTATTTGGGCAGCAAAAGAGCTGAATGCTCTTTTAAAGGGACACTGAACCCAATTTTTTTCTTTCGTGATTCAGATAGAGCATGCAATTTTAAGCAACTTTCTAATTTACTCCTATTATCAATTTTTCTTCGTTCACTTCTATCTTTATTTAAAAAGAAGGCATCTAAGCTTCTTTTTTGTTTCAGAACTCTGGACAGCACTTTTTTATTGGTGGATTAATTTATCCACCAATCAGAAAGAATAACCCAGGTTATTCACAAAAAATGGGCAGGCATCTAAACTTACATTCTTGCCTTTCAAATAAAGATACCAAGAGAAGAAAGAAAATTTGATAATAGGAGTACATTAGAAAGTTGCTTAAAATTGCATGCTCTATCTGAATAAAGAAAGAAAAAATTTGGGTTTAGTGTCCCTTTAAGTGTAATGCCCAAACGCCCCTTTTGGTGCAATTAATAGTTTAGGGTTTATTTAGGTAGGTTTTTTTACCTATTTTTTTCTAATTAGAGTAGGATTATTTTTTTATTTGTGGTAATTTCGTTTGTTATTTTTTGTAAGGTTCGATTTTTTTCATTTTTTGTAACGTAATTTATTTATTTTTATGTAATGGTAGTTTTTTTTTACGGTAAGCTTAGGTTTTAATTTAATTTTACAGGTAAGATTTTATTTGTTTTAAGGTAGTTAGAATATTTTTCAGTTAATTTATGGGTATTTTAATTGAGATTAAGTTAGGGGGTGTTAGGTTGGGGGTTTAGATGTTAATTACTTTGCGTTGTGGGGGGATGGGGGTTTAGGGGTTAATAGTTTTATTTAGGGTTGGCAATGTGGGGGGGTGGAGGATTAGGGGTTAATAGTTTATTTACGGCTAGATTTAGAGTTTTGTCGGTAACCTTTTAAATACCGCTGGTATTTAGAGTTCACAGAATGGCTGCGTTTTCAGTGCGTTAGGCTCCAAAAAAGGAGCGTAGAGCATAATTTACCGCCACTGCAACTCTCGATACCAGCGGTGCTTACGGACGCGGCCAGCTTCAAAAACGTGCTCGTGCACGATTCCCCCATAGAAAACAATGGGACAGTTTGAGCTGAAAAAAAAACCTAACACCTGCAAAAAAGCAGCGTTCAGCTCCTAACGCAGCCCCATTGTTTCCTATGGGGAAACACTTCCTAAGTCTGCACCTAACACCCTAACATGTACCCCAAGTCTAAACACCCCTAACCTTACACTTATTAACCCCTAATGTGCCGCCCCCGCTATCGCTGACCCCTGCATATTTTTTTTAACCCCTAATCTGCCGCTCCGTACACCGCCGCAACCTACATTATACCTATGTACCCCTAATCTGCTGCCCCTAACACCGCCGACCCCTATATTATATTTATTAACCCCTAATCTGCCCCCCACAACGTCGCCGCCAGCTACCTACAATAATTAACCCCTAATCTGCCGACCGGACCTCACCGCTACTATAATAAATGTATTAACCCCTAATTCGCCTCACTCCCGCCTCAATAACCCTATAATAAATAGTATTAACCCCTAATCTGCCCTCCCTAACATCGCTGACACCTAACTTCAAGTATTAACCCCTAATCTGCCGACCGGACCTCACCGCTACTCTAATAAATTTATTAACCCCTAAAGCTAAGTCTAACCCTAACCCTAACACCCCCCTAAGTTAAATATAATTTAAATCTAACTAAATAAATTAAATCTTATTAAATAAATTATTCCTATTTAAAGCTAAATACTTACCTGTAAAATAAACCCTAATATAGCTACAATATAACTAATAATTATATTGTAGCTATTTTAGGACTAATATTTATTTTACAGGCAACTTTGTAATTATTTTAACCATGTACAATAGCTATTAAATAGTTAAGAACTATTTATTTATATTGATAGTGTAGTGTTAGGTTTAATTGTAACTTAGGTTAGGATTTATTTTACAGGTAATTTTGTAATTATTTTAACTAGGTAGCTATTAAATAGTTATTAACTATTTAATAGCTATTGTACTTGGTTAAAATAAATACAAAGTTGCCTGTAAAATAAATATAAATCCTAAAATAGCTACAATATAATTATAATTTATATTGTAGCTATATTAGGGTTTATTTTACAGGTAAGTATTTAGCTTTAATTAGGATTAATTTATTTAATAAGAGTTAATTTATTTTGTAAGATAAAAATTATATTTAACTTAGGGGGGTGTTAGTGTTAGGGTTAGACTTAGCTTTAGGGGTTAATAAATTTAATAGAGTAGCGGTGAAATCCGGTCGGCAGATTAGGGGTTAATACTTGAAGTTAGGTGTCAGTGATGTTAGGGAGGGCAGATTAGGGGTTAATACTATTTATTATAGGGTTAGTGAGGCGGATTAGGGGTTAATAACTTTATTATAGTAGCGGTGAGGTCTGGTCGGCAAAATAGGGGTTAATAATTGTAGGTAAGGTAGCAGCGACGTTGGGGGCGGCAGATTAGGGGTTAATAAATAGTATGTAGGTGTCGGCGGTGTTAGGGGCAGCATATTAGGCGTACATAGGGATAACGTAGGTTGCGGCGGTGTGCGGTCAGCAGATTAGGGGTTAAAAAACTTTAATAGAGTGGCGGCGATGTGGGGGGGCCTCGGTTTAGGGGTACATAGGTAGTTTATGGGTGTTAGTGTACTTTAGAGCACAGTAGTTAAGAGCTTTATGAACCGGCGTTAGCCCAGAAAGCTCTTAACTCCAGGCTTTTTTCTGCGGCTGGAGTTTTGTCGTTAGATTTCTAACGCTCACTTCAGCCAAGACTCTAAATACCGGCGTTAGAAAGATCCCATTGAAAAGATAGGATACGCACATGGCGTAGGGGGATCTGCGTTATGGAAAAGTCGCGGCTGCAAAGTGAGCGTTAGACCCTTTCCTGACTGACTCTAAATACCAGCGGTAGCCCAAAACCAGCGTTAGGAGCCTCTAACGCTGGTTTTGACGGCTAACGCCAAACTCTAAATCTAGCCATGAGTCATCTACACTATAAGTTTGCTCTGAAACATTAATACATTTGAAAGAATGCATTTTTGAAAGTAAAATTAAAAAATAACGTGCATTTTAAAAAGACCTTTTTTTCTGAAATTTTCATGCAAAATAAAAAATTATTCAGGGACACACCCTAAAAGTTGTTTAACTTTTCTGCAGCCAGTGGGTTGCAGATATAAACTAGCTCATAAACACTATGTGCGAGGTGAAATTACGGGCGGCGCAGGTTTCAGAAGTTACACTGAAGCCTGCGCCATATATGTAATCTCGCCTTCTCTCTCTCTCTTTCTCTCTCTCTCTCCTCCTCCTCCCCTCCCCTGAAAGACTATATATGTGTGAAAGTGTAAGTGGGTGTAAGAGAAAGTGTTTCTGTGTTTGTGTCTTTAATGTTTCTGCAATCAAATATGTCTATATTATAAATACAAATATCAGGGGTCAAGTCCTACAAAAAAAAGTGTGGCAACTCACCAAGACTTCCACTCCCCAAACAATTAATATTGTTTTATACACACACACACACTTTATTTATATGAATATAATCTATCCACTCGGGTCAATGAAAGCAAATTAAAACCAATGAAGGGTTGAATGGTTGCCTTGGGGCCTTAGACTCCTCCTTTGTCACAGAGTCTTATCCAATAGTCCTATTTCTGCTGAGGGTAGCAAAATAACCCAAACAAGCCACACAGGAATGTAAGTACAATGTGTTCCACATAGTGAGGAGTGATCACATAGCAGGACCTCAGACATGCTTGCATTTAGCGTATTGTAGGAAGTGTTACTGCCTATTACTAGAGGATCTCACTATCCCTCTAGTGCTGAGACATAGGGGCCAAATTATCATTGTGCGAGCGGACATGATCCGATATTGTGGATCATATCCGCTGCACATTGATAAATGCCGACAGCATGTGCTCTCTGCATTTACCATTGCACCAGCAGTTCTTGTGCTAACGCCAGCAGCAGCAGTGTTTACTGAACCATATCTGTTCTCTGTCTTGACCCCTGACAAATATGTATATGCTGGTACAGTGTATATCTGTGTGAGAGTGTATGTGAGTGTTTATGTGTGTTAGAGAGTGTATATGTGTGTGTGTGTGAGAGAGAGTGTATATGTGTAAGAGAGAGTGTATCTATGTGTGTTTCTGAGTGTGTGTGTGAGAGTGAATTTGTATGTGTGTGAAAGAGAGTGTATGCATGTGTATGAGAGGGAGTGTGTCTGCGTGTGTGAGAGGGAATGTTACTGTGTGTGTGTGTGAGAGAGTTTTTCTGTGTGTGAGAGAGGGAGACAGAGTGTATCTGTATCTGTGTGTGTGAGAGGTAGAGTGTATCTGTGTGTGTGTGAGGTAGATATCTGTGTGACAGTGTGTTTCTGTGTGTGTGTGTGTGTGTATATGTGTGTATGTGAGAGAGAGGGCATCTGTGAGTGTGTGAGAGTGTTTCTTTGTGTGTGTGTCTGAATTTATATGTGTGAGAGTGTTTCTGTGTGTGTGTGTGTGAGTGAGAGAATGTATCTCTGTGTGACAGAGAAACTGTGTTTCTGTGTGCGAGAGAAAGCGAGTGTGTGTGTGAGAGTGAGTGAGTGTATCTGTGTGTGAGACAGTGAGGAAGATTTATCAAATGCCGGGCGGAGATGATTCGCTGTAGCGAATCATGTCCGCCCGCCATCGCTAAACGCAGACAGCATACGCTGTTGGCATTTAACATTGCACACATTGTGAAATGCTTGTGCAATGCCGCCCCCTGCACATTTGGCCGCTAGCAGGGGGTGTCAATCATCCTGATCGTATCGTATCGGGATGATTGCAGTCCGTCACCTAAAAGGTGGCAGACAAGTAAAGGAGCAGCGGTCTTACACTTTACCAGAACACACTTTACCAGAACTCTTAGATCGCGGTATGGATTGAAGTGGAAAAGACGATTGCGCTAGCACAATGGCGATTTCTCCCGACTTCCGTAATATCAATGGAAGAAAAATGGATTGCAAAATCACTGTTGCTCTAGCGCAAAGTTCATTGTGCCTCACTTGTAATCTTGTCCTATGTTTGAAAAATTGCATGGAAATATGGAGGATGAAGGAAACATGATATTTGTGTTGAGGTAATTCATGAATTTTCCTATACTCTAAGTAAGCGTTATACACATTGCATTACACACAGTGCTACAAGAGTGACATCTAGAGGCTAAAATCTAAATCTACACTGTGTTGCAGATAGAAGGGAAATTCAAAACTTCCAACAGCTATTTCTACATATTATTTTTTACTTAAATGTTCTTACTGTCAACAGTAAATAATGGCATCACGAAAATTAATACAATTTGACTCTAGCATGTGCACCTATCTCAGTCTCAACCTTTTTTCAAAGTCAAGATTTGAGAAATTCAGATTGAGACCCCATACCCTCATGTTCATCAGATCTCAACACTCCACCAATCTTCAAGAAAGTTAGTGAACTTGCCTCTAATTCTGATATTAATTATTATTTGAAGGATTTAATCAAAGAAATTTCAGACCTGAAAAAGGACATCCTAGACATAGGTCACTGAATAGAAGTTCTAAAAGACTCTCAGGAAAACATGTCCAATGTACTTAGAAGAATATTTATAATCTTTATTCAAACACCTATAATGTGACCCTCCATTACCAACAAGTATTCCTATAGAAAGAGCTCATCAAGCACTGAGAGCGAAACCAACAGGCCAGTCTCCACCAAGAGACTTTATTATCAAGTTTCTTAGCTTTAAAGACAAATAAACTATCTGGCAACATTTCAGGAACAATTCTAAGGTTAAATATTTGGATCATGGCTTGGCTTACCTAGACTTAAAGGGACAGTTTACTCAAAAATGTTCTCCCCTTTAATTTGTTCCCAATGATCCACTTTACCTGCTAGAGTATATTAAATTGTTTACAAGTATTTACATTACCTGTATATTGGCATTTAAAATAGTTTATTTAGCCTGTGGTATCTCTACCCATCCTGAAAGTTTTTGGCCTCAAGACCAAGCTGTGTTAAAGTGAAGGTCCATTTTGATGAATTAGTGCGCGGTTTTTAATAAACCTATTAAAAACAAGGGCACTTTAATTCATCAAAATTGACATTTCACTGTTTTCTTCAAAATGTACCTTTTAATCCTGGCAGCCACTCCAGCACTTCCTCCGCCCATCGCAAGCCGTCTTCGCGGGTCCAAAATGAAGAATTCAGCTTCCTCAAATCACAGTGTTGCATCAGGCCAAGATTACCCGGGGGGGGGGGAAGCTGTGATTGGAGGAAGCCTGATTCGTCATTTCTGACATCCGCAGAGGTTTCCGACGGCCGGGGGAATTGCTGGAGCGGCATTCAGGATTAAAAGGTACGTTTTTGAAGAAAACAGTGAAATGTCAATTTTTATGAATTAAAGTGCCCTTGTTTTTATTAAAGGACCAGTCAACATGGTAGATTTGCATAATTAACAAATGCATGATAAGAAGACAATGCAATAGCATTTAGTCTGAACTTCAAATGAGTAGTAGATTTTTGTTAAATAAATTGCAAAGTTATGTCTATTTCCACTCCCCCTGTATCATGTGACAGCCATCAGCCAATCACAAATGCATATACATATATGCTGTGAATACTTGCACATGCTCAGTAGGAGTTGGTGACTCAAAAAGTGTAAATATAAAAAGACTGTGCACATTTTGTTAATGGAAGTAAATTGGAAAGTTGTTTAAAATTGCATGCTGTATCTGAATCATGAAGTTTAATTTTGACTTGAGTGTCCCTTTAAGTTTATTATAAACAGGGCACTAATTCATCAAAATGGACCTTCACTTTAACACAGTCAGTAGAAGAAATTACACTCCCAGTGGGTTATAGAAGAGATAAGGTAATGAAATGTTAATTTTACATTGTTCTCTCCAATTAATGGTGATTGGTTTAAGACAGACATAAGATAAAGAAACATGTATATGAACACAATGTGATAAAGTAATGAGATCTGAGTATACCTAACTTAACCCATTTTATTAGGTTGTGGCTTCAAAACACAAAATCAGCTAATTCATATAAACAAATAAGCCTTAAAAAGGCAAATATCATATATTGTATACTCTGCAGCTGGTAAAAAAGTAATTAGAAACACATTAAGGAAAAACAATTGTATAGTATACTGTCCCTTTAAGCCGTCTCACTATACAGAAAAGGAAAGCCACCAGATTAATTATTTCAGTATTGCAAAATAACAATATCAAATACTGATGCCTAGGGCAGCACAAAACCTAAATACGCCCCTGATATAAGTTTATTATACATGAATACCTGTTTCCTTTTAAAATTGTTGTACTATACTGTTTAATCAAATAGGGCTTGTATTAGAAATATGTGTAAATATGCACTAAACATAGCCTAATAAAGCTGTGTGGCTATGATATTAATAGTAATACATAATTGACTAGATGTAAAATGTGTTTACTCAGTTGTCTCACATTACTATATGAGAATTAGTTCTATATTTTGTGATTTACATATTCTCTATCTCTAACTAGTGATATTGTAGTTTGTTTGTCCTTGAGCTACTGGTTCCCACACCCTGTCTACTTGTTGAACGTCTTTATGAGGCGTCCTATGCACTATTATTCTTTATTTACTACAAGGGCCTCCGTAATGTTCATTGTTTTGCTCTTATTTAATTTTCTTGATATTTTCTGTCTTTTTTCTTTGGTCAATCAGTCATCCCTACTTCTGACTTTTCTTTTAGTAATTACAAGACTCTCCCCTTATAAACTTCTCACTAAACTTCATGCCATATAAAGGGAAAAATCTTATTAATATTATCTCAATAAATGCTAAAGGTCTAAATTCACCATTAAAAAGACACTCTGTGTTACAGGATTTCAAAAATAAAGATGGTGACATTGTAATGTTACAAGAAACCCACTTTAAAACAGGGAGAGAACCCCAAATGTTTAAATATAAATTTGACAATTCTTTTACTCCTCCAACTCTTCTACAGGAATACTATTAAAAAAATAATATCCCCTTTTCAAGAGTTTGCTAGTCAAAAAGATAAAGAAGGGAGATTCTTAGCAGTAGTAGGTAAACGTTATGGGACAGTTATAACACTAGTTTGCATTTATGCCCCAAATTCAAAACAGCATCTATTTTTCAAAAATATATCCAATTGACTCCTTGAGATTACAAAGGGAACTCTATGGATAGGGGCAACATTAATGTTCCACTTGACCTTAGCATTAACTGATCTTCACAATCCTCCGCTATCCCTGTTAAACACCTAACAATGATAAAACAATTTATAAAAGCCTTGGCTATTCACAATATATGAAAACAGCTTAACCCACTTATCAGAGACTATACATTTTATTCTGCCCCACATAAATCCTATTCAACATAGATTATCTGCTAATGGATGTAACTAGCTTTTCATACATTGTTGACGCAAAAATCCTTTCATGCACATGGTCTGACCACTCTTCATTAAGATGCCCACTAATATGGCTAAATGTACCAAATAGGCATTTCTGCTGGAAACTAGATATCTTATTTTTAGAAGACCCAATAATAGCTTAAAAACTAGAACAATCTCTCACCGAATATTTTTAACTTAACATATCTCCAGACATGGACAATAGAATAATATGGGAAGCCCACAAAAGTGTAATACGAGGGGAATGCATTATACTTATTGCAATTTCACTCAAACAGAAAAGGGCTAAATTAACAGATACATTAAATCAGATTTCCCTTCTCGAAACCAACATAAATTAAACCCCATAGATGCTCAAATTCATTTGCAGATGATGTTCTTCTTACATTGCAGATGATGTTCTTCTTACCTTAACAGAACCAATTACCTCGATACCCGCACTAATAACTGAAATGCATAGAGATGTATCAAATTCCAATTTAGGAATTATGAATATAAATTGATCACCTGATGTTTTAGAACTCCCACAGGAAAAAGGTTATTTTAACTGGCAATATTTTGGATTTTTTTTTATCACACTATACATTAGATTTACTATCTTTAAATTTGTAATTAATCAAAAGGAAATAACTTCTGACCTTAGCTCATGGAGATCCAAACATCTTAGCTGGTTAGGTAGAATAGGTGCGGTAACAATGTGGCTGTACCGCAATTTCCATTGCAACTCCATTACAGGTTACAATAAAACTTTCTTTTTGCGTGCGCTATGGTGGCGTAACCCGCATACCGCACACAAACCAAGTTTCGACTTGGTGTGCTTATGATATGTATACCCCCATAGAGATCAATGGAGAAAAAATGCCATTGCATTTTCACATTCCCTATTGAAGTCTATGGAGAAAAGAAAGTTATTCAAAAACCTAACACCCTAACATAAACCCCTAGTCTAATAACCCCTAAACCGCCGTCCCCCCACATCGCCAACACTAAATAAACCTATTAACCTCAAAACCAACCCCCCCCCCACATCGTCAACATTAAATAAACCTATTAACCTCAAAACCAGCCGCCCCCTCACATCGTCAACACTAAATAAACCTATTAACCCCTAAACCGCAACCCCCACATCGGCAACACGAAATAAACTTATAAACCTCTAAACAGCCATCCCCCCACATCGTAACTACCTAAATTAAACTATTAACCCCTAAACCTAACACCCCCTAACTTTTACATAATTAAAATACACCTAAATTAAAATTACAATATACTAACTACCTTAAAATAAATACAAATTTGAATAAAAAAATTAAACCTAAGATAGACTAAAAAAACACCTAACAAAACAAACAAAATTATCCAAAATAATTAAAATGATTCCTATTCTAATACCCCGTTTAAAAAAAAAAAACACCCCAAAATACCCCTCCTAATCTATAAATAAACTACCAATAGCCCTTAAAAGGGCCTTTTGTAGGCATTGCCCTAAAGTTAACAGCTCTTTTGCCAATAAAAAAAAACTAAAACCCCCCAAACATTACAACCCCCAACCCCCACAAAATTAAAAAAAAAACCTAACAAAAAAAAAAGCCTAATCTACCCATTGCCCCAAAAAGGGCATTTGTATGGGCATTGCCCTTAAAAGGGCATTCAGCTCTTTTTAAGCCCATAAAAAATAAAAAAAGCCCTAATCTTAAAAAAAAACAACCCAAAAACAAAAAACAAACCTAACACTAACCCCCAAATCAGAACCTACCATTGCTGAAGTCCGGAGACATCTTCATCCAGACGGCTCCATCTTCATCTATCACGGGTCCATCTTCTATCATGGTGGAGGCGGAGCAATCGGCGGAGGTCATCGGCAACACGGAGGTCGTCTTCATGCAATCGTCCGCCGCACCCTGAAGATTGAATGCAAGGTACCCCTTTTATATGGGGGTACCCTTGCATTCCTATTGGCTGAAAAATTCAAATCAGCCATTAGGATGAGAGCTGCTTACATCCGATTGGCTGATTTGATCAAAGTTTATTTATAGATTAGGGTTTTTTTTATTTTGGGGTGGGTTGTTTTTTTTTTTTAAACGGGGATATTAGAATAGGAATTATTTTGGATAATTTTGTTTGTTATTTTTTGTAATGGTAGCTTTTTATTTTTTTTGTAATTTTAGTGTTTATTATTTTTTTATGTTAGATTTTATTATATTTAGTAATATTAGGTTTTGTATTTTTTGTATATATTTTTTTTTAGAGAAGAAACATAGATCGCAACAGTGATATAAATGATGACCGGGAGAGATTTGCAGGTAAAATTGTGATTTATTTCATATCCAAAGCGTACGCATAATGACAGGCACAGCAAACAAACCCTGCTGACGCGTTTCCCGCTTCACAAGCAGTTCATCAGAGCTGGGAGAACAAGTGTTGCAAGCAGCTGTTAAATCTCAGGTAGCACAGTTGAATAGCCAATCAGCAAACACTGGTCTCACCTTCGACTTAACCTTTCACACTCCATGAGTTTTCAAGTTTTAACTAACTATAAGAGTAACAAAAGGATGTCACAAATTCTCTATATATATATCACACAATAACGATACATGTTAAAACTAAATGAAGCACTTATTCTAAAAATGAATTTAATCAAAGTTTCGAACAAAGGAACCCTAAAGCTGATATATTTTGTGTCACTGTTGTTGCAATAGAGTAAAATATCTCCACAAAAATGTAGCCATATTAGTATAAAAGTCAAATGCAAACGGCAATCATGGGGATAAGATACAATGCAACAACTTAACAAAGGGAGTAATACACTGAAAAAGAAAGAAAAAGCAATTGTGGAACTTGAAGAAGTGAATTGATAAAAGAATAATATACGATATATTTGTACGAACCAGATATAAGACATTAGAAACTCAAGCATCGATAAACAATTTGATGTCACTTATTTTATTAATCCCTAATGGGGAACCTGTTTTAAGAGTGTAAATCCAATAAATTTCTCTTTTACTAAGAGCCTTATATCTGTCCCCACCTCTAGTATTCATTTTAACCTGTTCAATACCTTGAAACCGGAAATACCTGAATTTATCAATATGTTCAAAGAAGTGCTTAGCCACTGGAGTTTTTGGTACCTCCGCCTCTAGGGACAAAAGATGTTCCCTAATCCTGTCTTTTAAGTCCCTAGAAGTGAGACCCACATATTGAAAATTACAGTGTAAACAGGTGATGAGGTAAACAACATAATTGGAGTTACAATTAATACGTCCCCTGATGTTATATATTTTATTGGTGTTTGTTGAATGGAAAGTATTTCCAACCAAAGCAAAATCGCAACTCTTACATGGCCTCACACCACATTTATAGAAGCCACATTTCTTGGAAAGCCAGTGCCCAGTTCTACCAGACACTATTGTAGTGTTGACATTGGAGTGTGTGTTTAGGTTCTTATTAATTCTATCTCCTATAGTATCTGATCTGTAGGAGATAAACTTACAATTTTTTGATAATAACTTGAGATCTTCATCCATTTCCAAAAGGGGTAACCTTTTCTTAATAATGTTACATATAGCATCATATTGATTGCTAAATTTTGTTATAAAGTTAACACCACTACTACAATGACTCCTAGCATTATTTCTTGGATAAAGATTTAGAGAATTATAAGGATGATGAGAGAATGCTGCCTTTACAAAAACAACTTGATGATACTCTAGAGAAATTAAGTACAGAGTTATCGGTTAATAAATACAAAAAGTATGAGAGAGATACCAAAGACTATGAACTGGGGATAGTTTATAGCTGGAGCACGGATAGTAAACAACAGAGGAACAAACAGAGGATGAATAAGAATAACAAAAATAATAATAAAAATAAAAATCAACGTAAAGTGATCTTCTCTAGTTTTGAGAGTGCAACAGGCTGTAGTGATTCCAGTAATGCTTCTACTTCAGTATTAACCACTTCAATACCATCTGAATCTTTACCAACTACTTCAACACCAGTAAGAACACCAGTAACCAATGGAATTGAACTGGGAGCAAAGCCAAAAAACAGGAAATTGCAAATAGAACACTCAAAAAAGGAGAAGAAAACAACAATATCTGTGGAGGAGCCAGAAGCTATACAAAGTGTACCCAGGTATCCAAGTCGAAGAACACAATGGAAAAAGAACAGCAACAAGAACATCAAATAATTAACTTTTCTTCTAAGAGCCTGATGCCCTATGAGAAATCTGTACTATCTAAGGGATTAGGTTTTTCTCCTGCACGAGACTTCAGTCTATTTGACACTATACTGGAAATTAACAAGTTCATACTCAAAATAACCTTGAAAAAACATTTCTGCACCAGTGTTGAAACTCAAGATAATGTTGATGATAATATGAGAGACACGATTGCCATTAGTGATAATTGTAATTTCAAAGAATTGTGTGATGTTGTAACCCTTTGTGAGCTACAAAGCGATGGATCTTGTTCTGGAGTTGTTTCTAAACAACAACCTATGTTGAAACCTAAGTCTACTACTTTTTATCCAGTACTGGCACGTAATGATGTGATTGAGTTGTTTCATTCAATTCTCGAACAAGATTTAGTAGAATTATCTATGTCAGGTTTGGTTCCTGTACCTTTAAGCTGAGGTTACTTAAGGCTGCTCCTCCCCCTTCCACCTGCCGATTAATGTTTAGTATTCTGACTTTTCAACAAGAGAAGACACCTATCTAAACCAGGAGGCTAAATTATCAGTGATCACCTTTTCCCACATTGGATTTACAAACTATCAGTATCTGCTGACATCAGGATTTATTTCCCTGCTCACAACGTGCTATTCTAACAGTTGCTGTTAAATTACCTACCCGGTTCTCAACCAGCATCAATCATATCCAGCGTGCTTCTAATAGCATTCCAGAGAGGACTCATTCATTCAGACTGCCATTCTTATGATTATCGGAGCTTTCTACTTTTAACCGATACTGGCTATAACAAGCCGAAGTACTTCAGCGTTCACACGCTGTCCGTCAGATAACTCACAGAGACACTCCTGCCTACAAACAAGCTAAAGTCTTGCAGCGCTCACACGCTGCCTGTCAGGTAATCCGGGGCTCTGATTGGAGGAACAGCACACACCCTCACTCTGTCTCTCTGCACGCCGCAGCGGCATCATCTCTCCCCTCTCAGTCTTTCCACGCTGGTTTAAGGGGTTTACAGCAGACGCCGATTCTCACTCCGGCTCATTGCTAGCAGTAGTACAATTACAGCATATTAGCACTTCTACAACCAAGATACGATACAATATACCAAGTACTGTAAATTTGTGAGTTGTAGCGTTCAGGACTGTATATAAAATACCAGCTTGCTACTTAAGGTGCTAAATACAGCAAACAAGGATATACATTAACTGTATATGTTGCAAACTCCATATTTCTGGCTTCCTTGCCACTCTCCTGTAACAAGGATTACAAGAGCTTCACAAGGTTCTTGCTTTTGTGATACATTAATATTTATCTGCAGTTGAGATCCACTCACGTATATTAGGGTAACCAGTATATCCTGACAGATTAATCGGCCCTATTATGGATCCAGCGGATTTACCCACAGTGGTCTACAACCTTACTCAAACGGTTGAAAGACTATCCCAAGGCATGAGAGACTTGCAACTCCAAAATGATAACCTCAGAGCAGCAGTAAGGGACAGTACCCCAGAACCTCATGTCTGCCTACCTGAAAGATTCACAGGGGACAGGAAACTATTTCGGCAATTCAGGAATGCCTGTTACTTGCTTTTTCAAATGAAGCCTAGAACCTACCATACTGAGAGGCTTAAAGTCATGACTGTGATATCCTTCCTCACAGGGGAGCCTAGAATTTGGGCAGACACCTTTCTCGAGAACAATGATCCTATCCTGGGCTCGCTTACAGATTTCTTCACGGAAATGAGTGCATTGTATGAAGATACGCAAAAGCAACTTACCGCAGAAGCTAAGATGCGCTCCCTTAAACAGGGCAGACGCCCTGTGGAAGAATACCTCTCAGAGTTCAAGCTATACACTAAGGATTCAGAGTGGAGTCAGGTAGCACTGCGTAACCAATACCGCTTAGGGCTTTCTGACGCACTTAAAGACGAACTTGCCCGTATAGAGATACCAACAACTCTTGAAAGTCTGATGGCTCTTACAGTTCAGATAGACAGGAGACTTAGAGAGAGGAAATCCGAGCGCCAACATTCCGAGGCAGCTCAGAAGTACTACACTACACCTGTACCCTCAAAGGACAGTTCCACCCCTATGGAGATTGGGTTTACTAAAGGACCGCTAACCATGGAGGAAAGACACCGCAGACAGCAAAAGAATTTGTGCATGTACTGCGCTTCTCCCGCACACTTAGTAAAGGAATGTCCATTGCTACAACGCAATAAGAGAAGTAAGCTAAGTACTTTTAACCATTGCTTGACTAATAAGATTGTGAACGCAGCTTACTGTACCTTGTCTCTCTTTTTGCAGTGGGATCAGCGAGCCCTACGAACTGAAGCTATCATAGATTCAGGAGCTTACTCCAACTTTCTTGATTTATCACTTGCACAAAAAAATAAAATACCACTGATTGTGAAAGCAAGCCCAGTTTCTATTCGAGTTATTGATGGCACTTTAGTTAATTCAGGTCCGATAACACATCACACTATTCCTCTCAAGGTAACTTTGGGTAAGGGCCATACTGAATACATCACCTTCGATGTATTACCATCTCCTCTTTTTTCAGTTGTGTTAGGCCTATCCTGGCTTCAGAAACATCAACCCAAGATATCTTGGCACACTCTAGAAGTGGAATTGAACTCCCCCTTCTGTCTTGAAACCTGCTACCCTCCTCAACAACAGTTACTCCTCTCACCTGAGACTGTTCCATCCGAATACTTGGATTATTTAGATGTGTTCAGTAAAAAAGAAGCGGAACAACTACCACCGCATCGCATATATGACTGCCCGATAGAACTCTTACCTGGTGTTAACATACCATATGGTCATATATACCCGCTCTCTCAACCAGAACTCGAACACCTCAAGACTTACCTCGATGAAAATCTTAAAAAGGGTTTCATTAGACCTTCCACTTCCCCCGCAGGAGCAGGGATGTTCTTTGTACGGAATAAGGACATGTCCTTACGCCCTATCATAGATTACAGAGAATTGAACAAGAGGACAAAAAAGAACAGATACCCTCTTCCTCTTATTCCCGAATTAGTGGAAAGGCTTAGCAAAGCTACCATCTACACAAAGCTTGATCTCAGGGGAGCCTATAACCTTCTTAGGATCAGGGAAGGAGATGAGTGGCTCACCGCCTTCAGGACCAGATACGGGCTCTATGAGTACTTAGTGATGCCATTCGGGCTCTGCAACGCCCCCGCCACGTTCCAGTATTTCATCAATGATATCTTTAGAGATCTACTGGACGTGTGCCTTGTAATCTATCTGGATGACATCCTCATCTATTCCGATAATTTGCAGGACCACCAGAAACATGTGCGCTGGGTATTGGATCGGTTAAGAACTCATCGGCTGTACGCCAAGCCGGAAAAATGTTCTTTCCACACTCAGGAAATTACATTCCTAGGATATAAAATATCCTCTTCAGGTGTTAGTATGGAAGATGGAAAAATAGAAGCAATTCAAAAGTGGCCTACTCCTACCACTAGGAAGGACGTACAACGGTTCCTTGGCTTTGCAAATTTCTACAGGAAATTCATCAAGGGATTTTCCAACATTGCCAAACCTTTGACAAGTCTTACTGGATCTCTCACATCCTTCCGGCGGAATCCACAGGCACAACAGGCTTTTGATCTCCTTAAACGATCCTTCACAACTGCTCCCATACTTCACTTCCCAGATACCAACCTCCAATACATTTTGGAAGTAGACGCTTCGGACTATGCGCTGGGCGCTATATTGTCTCAACAAAGATCCCCAAAGGATCCCATACATCCAGTTGCTTTTTTTTCCCGACTTATGACAGCCCCAGAACGCAACTATCCTGTAGGTGAAAAGGAGCTTCTGGTTATCAAAGCATCATTGGAGCATTGGAGGCATCTACTAGAAGGGACTTCCTACCCAATTCTGATATATACTGACCATCGCAATTTGGAATACCTCCAATCAAGTAAGACTTTATCCGCTCGCCAGTTACGTTGGAGTATGTTTTTTACCAGATTCCAGTTCCACATTACATATAGGCCTGGAAAAAAGAATGGCAAGGCAGACTCTCTTTCCAGATATCTACAACCTCCTGATCAAGTCATATCTAACCAACCTATCCTTCCTCCTGACAGATTCATTGGTACGCTGAAGGATTCCTATGACACACTACGTACCCACCAAAACAATGATACTACATATCCGAAGAATCTCCAGGAACTGGATTCAAATGGTATTGGACATATCCATGGTAAGATATACATACCACCTACATTCAGGAATGACATTCTACGTTACCATCATGAATCACCCTTAGCAGGACATCCAGGTGTTGAAAGAACGATTGAACTCATCAGAAGAAATTATTGGTGGCCTAACCTTCATCAATCCGTTCTCCAGTTCATTAAAACTTGCCAAGTTTGTGCCACCTCTAAGTCCGACAGAGCTAAACCCTATGGGACCTTGTTGTCCCTTCCTATTCCTGACCGGCCTTGGCATACCATCGGTATGGACTTTATAGTGGATCTTCCTCCATCCAACCATTGTACCACCATAATGGTAGTAGTGGATGGTTTTACGAAGATGGCTCACTTCATTCCTTATAAGAAATTACCAACAGCATCTGAAACAGCATCTTTGTTTTTAGATCATGTCGTTCGTCTCCGTGGGTTACCCTCCATAATCATCTCTGATAGAGGTACACAATTTACCTCCAGGTTCTGGAAACAGTTATGCTCCGTGCTCAAAATAGAACATCGTTATAGCACCTCTTACCATCCACAAACTAACGGTCAAACAGAACGTGTAAACCAGTGGATAGAACAATACATCAGGTGTTATTGTGCTCACCAGCAAGATGAATGGGCAACAAACTTAGCGATGGCTGAATACTCATACAATAACACCTTAAATAGTTCTACCAAGAGTACACCATTCTACGCTAACTATGGATACCATCCGACCTTTCATTTATTCCCTAGCCTCAATACCACATCACCAGTGGTTGACGAGACTGTCAATTCTATGTTAGATGTATTCACCTTCCTTAAGGATAACATACTACATGCTCAGGAGACTCAACAACGTTACTACAATCAAAAGAAAAGGAAACCTCCCGAGTACCAGATCGGTGATCTTGTTTGGCTATCTACCCGTCACCTAAAACTTAAAACCCCCAGTAGGAAATTCTCTCATTTATTCATCGGACCTTATGAAGTATCCAAGATTGTGAACCTCAATGCTGTGACTCTGAAGTTGCCCCCAGAAATCCCCGTTCATCCCACTTTCCATGTTTCCTTGTTGAAACCTTACGTTCCGACCAGACAACAGTCATCTCTATCTCAGACCCCTCCTATTGTGGTGGATGACACAATTTATGAAGTCTCCTCTGTTCTTGACTCCAGATGGTTCCGTGGCGAACTTCAGTACTTGATCCACTGGAAGGGGTTTTCTGCTGAGGAGGATTCCTGGGAGCCTTCCTCCAACATCAATGCTTCCCGCTTGATTGCTCGGTTTCACAGCCTTCATCCGCACAAGCCGGCTCCTTCTGCTGCTGGGCAGCAGTTTTGATGGGGGGACCTGTCAGGTTTGGTTCCTGTACCTTTAAGCTGAGGTTACTTAAGGCTGCTCCTCCCCCTTCCACCTGCCGATTAATGTTTAGTATTCTGACTTTTCAACAAGAGAAGACACCTATCTAAACCAGGAGGCTAAATTATCAGTGATCACCTTTTCCCACATTGGATTTACAAACTATCAGTATCTGCTGACATCAGGATTTATTTCCCTGCTCACAACGTGCTATTCTAACAGTTGCTGTTAAATTACCTACCCGGTTCTCAACCGGCATCAATCATATCCAGCGTGCTTCTAATAGCATTCCAGAGAGGACTCATTCATTCAGACTGCCATTCTTATGATTATCGGAGCTTTCTACTTTTAACCAATACTGGCTATAACAAGCCGAAGTACTTCAGCGTTCACACGCTGTCCGTCAGATAACTCACAGAGACACTCCTGCCTACAAACAAGCTAAAGTCTTGCAGCGCTCACACGCTGCCTGTCAGGTAATCCGGGGCTCTGATTGGAGGAACAGCACACACCCTCACTCTGTCTCTCTGCACGCCGCAGCGGCATCATCTCTCCCCTCTCAGTCTTTCCACGCTGGTTTAAGGGGTTTACAGCAGACGCCGATTCTCACTCCGGCTCATTGCTAGCAGTAGTACAATTACAGCATATTAGCACTTCTACAACCAAGATACGATACAATATACCAAGTACTGTAAATTTGTGAGTTGTAGCGTTCAGGACTGTATATAAAATACCAGCTTGCTACTTAAGGTGCTAAATACAGCAAACAAGGATATACATTAACTGTATATGTTGCAAACTCCATATTTCTGGCTTCCTTGCCACTCTCCTGTAACAAGGATTACAAGAGCTCCACAAGGTTCTTGCTTTTGTGATACATTAATATTTATCTGCAGTTGAGATCCACTCACGTATATTAGGGTAACCAGTATATCCTGACAATCTATGAAACAAAGTAATGACAAAACTAAGAGCACATCCAAGTGTAGCAACTTGAATAAAAAAGAAATTTCTGCATTGAATCAGTTGAGTACCAATCCTGACTTGATGATAGTCAACTCTGATAAAGGGGGGGTCTATAGTTGTGTTAGATAAGGTAGACTATAATAAGGAAGTTTATCGTCAGTTGAGTGATACTGAAACGTACAAGAAGCTTACCTTCAATCCTACCATCAAATTCCAAAGGGAACTTGAACTTTTATTAGATCAAGGAATAGAAAATGCTGTGTTTACACACAAAATAGCTGACTCAATATTCGTTGAACATCCTAGAATACCTGTGTTCAAGTATTTACCTAAGATACACAAGTCATTAGTCAATCCTCCGGGGAGACCAATAATTTCAGCTATTGGCTCCCTGGGGGAAAGATTGGGCCAATGGGTAGATGTGCATCTTCAGCCAATAGTTCAATCGCTGCCTGGATTCCTGAGAGACACTAAACATCTACTCAGGTCCATACAGCAATTTGAATGGAAAGAAGGTTATGTTTTTTCTACAATAGATGCAGTTTCTTTATATTCATGCATACCGCATGAACAAGGATTGAGTGCTATACAAAGGATGCTTGTCAGGTACTCTGGGTATGATGATAGACTAATTGAATTTTTATTAGAGGCTATATCATTTCTTTTACATCATAACTATTTTATGTATAATGGTGAGTTTTATCTGCAACTTAGAGGGACAGCGATGGGGGCAAAATTTGCCCCCTCGTATGCCAACTTATATTTAGCAGATTTTGAAACCAGGAAGATATTTGGCAATGAAAACCTCTTTAAAGATGATATTAAGTTATATACCAGGTATATCGATGATATTTTGTTAATTTGGGGAGGTGAGATGAACAATTTAAAGAATTTTGTTGACAATCTTAATATAAATGACAATAACCTCAGTTTCACCTATAATGTTTCTGGTGATAGTATACCTTACTTGGATGTCCTTATAGGACATAAAAATGAATCTATAGTCACTGAAGTCTACAGGAAAGAGACCTCTGGGAATACTATCCTCAGAGCTGATTCATCACATCCTAAACATCTGAAGAAGGGGATCCCTAAGGGGCAATATATTAGGCTGATGCGTAATTGTAGCTCATTGGATATGTATTGGAAATATGCCAGAGATTTGACTTCACGGTTGGTAGATAGAGGTTACAATCTTGGTGACTTAAATGAAATAGCTACTTTAGTTTCTGGTTTAGACAGAAGTAAATTACTTAGGGACAAACATAAGCCAAGAAATAATGCTAGGAGTCATTGTAGTAGTGGTGTTAACTTTATAACAAAATTTAGCAATCAATATGATGCTATATGTAACATTATTAAGAAAAGGTTACCCCTTTTGGAAATGGATGAAGATCTCAAGTTATTATCAAAAAATTGTAAGTTTATCTCCTACAGATCAGATACTATAGGAGATAGAATTAATAAGAACCTAAACACACACTCCAATGTCAACACTGCAATAGTGTCTGGTAGAACTGGAAACTGGCTTTCCAAGAAATGTGGCTTCTATAAATGTGGTGTGAGGCCATGTAAGAGTTGCGATTTTGCTTTGGTTGGAAATACTTTCCATTCAACAAACACCAATAAAATATATAACATCAGGGGACGTATTAATTATAACTCCAATTATGTTGTTTACCTCATCACCTGTTTACACTGTAATTTTCAATATGTGGGTCTCACCTCTAGGGGCTTAAAAGACAGGATTAGGGAACATCTTTTGTCCCTAGAGGCGGAGGTACCAAAAACTCCAGTGGCTAAGCACTTCTTTGAACATATTGATAAATTCAGGTATTTCCGGTTTCAAAGTATTGAACAGGTTAAAATGAATACTAGAGGTGGGGACAGATATAAGGCTCTTAGTAAAAGAGAAATTTATTGGATTTACACTCTTAAAACAGGTTCCCCATTAGGGATTAATAAAATAAGTGACATCAAATTGTTTATCGATGCTTGAGTTTCTAATGTCTTATATCTGGTTCGTACAAATATATCGTATATTATTCTTTTATCAATTCACTTCTTCAAGTTCCACAATTGCTTTTTCTTTCTTTTTCAGTGTATTACTCCCTTTGTTAAGTTGTTGCATTGTATCTTATCCCCATGATTGCCGTAATTTAATAGTGTTTGCATTTGACTTTAATACTAATATGGCTACATTTTTGTGGAGATATTTTACTCTATTGCAACAACAGTGACACAAAATATATCAGCTTTAGGGTTCCTTTGTTCTAAACTTTGATTAAATTCATTTTTAGAATAAGTGCTTTGTTTAGTTTTAACATGTATCGTTATTGTGTGATATATATATATAGAGAGAATTTGTGACATCCTTTTGTTACTCTTATAGTTAGTTAAAACTTGTAAACTCATGGAGTGTGAAAGGTTAAGTCGAAGGTGAGACCAGTGTTTGCTGATTGGCTATTCAACTGTGCTACCTGAGATTTAACAGCTGCTTGCAACACTTGTTCTCCCAGCTCTGATGAACCGCTTGTGAAGCGGGAAACGCGTCAGCGGGGTTTGTTTGCTGTGCCTGTCATTATGAGTACGCTTTGGATATGAAATAAATCACAATTTTACCTGCAAATCTCTCCCGGTCATCATTTATATCACTGTTGCGATCTATGTTTCTTCTCTGTGACTTTGCCAATAGGGGTTTGGAGAGCCCCAGCAGCAGTGGTGATTTATGCCGTTTTGCCAGAATTTTACTGTCATTCTTTGAGGCCCTGGACTAAAGCTCTTCATGCATACAAGTGCTCGGTGCTACATGATTGCACTGTTGTTCGCAACTGGAGATTAGGAGATCGTTCCACACCGAAAGGGCATGTGGTATACCTTTAACTCTAACCCCTCCTATTTGGTCTCCACCCTATTTAAGGACTACCTGTAACACTCATTTACTGCCTGATTATTGAAGTCATAGCTACTCTGTTGTAGCTTTCCTTATTTCAGGTCTCCTATTGCTTGTATCCTGTGCAAGGTGGTTTACTATGTTTACTCTTGCTACGTCTTGAATCTCTTACGATCTTATCGTTACTTTGCCATTACCGACTCTGGATCATTCAACGGCCGGATCTACTTTTTCACCGCTACCCGGAAGTAAGCCGCATTCACACACGCTGCCTGTCCCAGACACGGATCTTCCAATGCGGTAACAGAATAATCACGGTCCTCAAGGTGGTAACGTACACGAACAAAGCTAAAGCCTTTAAACTTCTTATCTGCTTGTTTTTTGTTACCAGACTGAATTATTGGACATATCCTATTACCTGCAACATCCAATATAAACAAACATTGTATGTCTGTGGAATGTCTGAACTTGTAAATATTTTAGGCTGTGTGTGATTGCGTGAAGTAAAAAGGATCAAGTGTTTCTACCATTGCAGATTCTGAGCGTGTCAGTATTTCTTTTTCATCTGTGGCCTCCGGTTACATATATATATATATCGAACATAAGATATATATTATATTAATAAATCCTTATGTTTATTAACACCTAAGTCAGTAGTTAATATATAAATTCATCATATATTAAATGTCTCATATTGTTTAATCAGGCTACATAGAAGTTGTTTTCTGATTATTACAAAAAAGAGCAACAAGCTCTAATCTTAGGGCTAACCTTTATAACAAATGTGCAAATACTTGTTTACTGAAATACAAAGCTCAGAATACCACATAATAATCAGGCCCAAAACCGGATTTTGAAATAATTAACATTATGGATCCTAATGAAATAAAAAAGGAGTTTAATAATGTCTATCTTAAACTTGATTATTTAGCAAGAGCTGTGACTGAAGTGCAGACTGAAAATGCTGCACTTAAAACTATAGTTAAAGATTTTGTTACACAAAAACCTCATGACCCACCTGAACCTCATATTAATTATCCACAACCTTTTTCAGGGAAACGTTCTGAGTTCAGGGAATTTAAGAATGCCTGTAATTTATTATTTTCTCTTAGACCTAAGACTTATCATACTGAGCGGATTAAAGTTTGTACCACAATATCTTTCCTACAAGGTGAACCCAGGACTTGGGCTAATAGGTTTTTTGAAAACAATAACAAAATCCTGGATTCATTACAAGATTTTTTTTCTGCTTTAACTAGTCTATATCAAGACTCAAATTCTCAAATAAATGCTGAAATGAGATTGAGGTCTTTAAAACAGGGTAAGAGAAATGTGGAAGATTATACCACTGAGTTTCAGATGTGGGCAGAGGACTCTCAGTGGAATGAAATCAGTTTGAAGAATCAATATCGTTTAGGTTTATCTGAAACACTCAAAGATGAACTTTCCCGTCTTGAGATCCCAGATACCCTTGAGGGTCTTATTAAATTAAGTACATCTTTAGATCGTCGTTTGAGAGAAAGGAGGGCAGAGAAGGCCTCTAATGATAACCCATACAGAAAACCTTACCAAGTCACAACAAGTCATGACAGAGCTCATGGCAGTGCTACCCCTATGGAGATTGGTGTTCTTAGAGGACCTCTGTCACCAGAGGAAAAAATTAGAAGGAGGTTGGAAAATCTCTGTTTATATTGTGCTCAAAAAGAACATGTAGTATCTACTTGTCCTTTGTTGAAAAAACAAAAGAATGGTAAGACAATAACCAGTGACTTTATTTACAGCATAGCTAATGATACACACATGACTTTGTCCATTTCTTTACAGTGGGACCAGAAAAATATCCAAACCAAGGCATTAATTGATTCAGGAGCATCCGGAAATTACATTGATTCCACTTATGTAAATAAAAATCGAATACCTATTATTTGTAAACAAAATCCTGTATCTATTAAGCTGATAGATGGTTCATTAATAGAACAAGGACCTATTACACATCATACTATTCCCCTGCTTGTAACATCATTGCAGGGACACACTGAATATTTATCTTTTGATCTCATATCCATACATCAGCATACTCTCATCTTAGGCTATCCTTGGTTGAAGAAACACAACCCACACATAAATTGGGTTTCAAATAAGGTAACATTAGATTCTGCTTTTTGTTTAAACACTTGTTACCCACATCAAACCATAGCGTCACTTGATATTGGTTTACCCTCGTGTTATCAGGATTTGGCAGATGTATTTAATTTAAAAGAGGCAGAAAACCTTCCACCTCATAGGGATTTTGACTGTCCTATCGATATAATACCTGGTTCCAAAATCCCACATGGTAAGATCTATCCCCTCTCTCAAGAGGAACTCCAGTATATAAGAAACTACCTAGACGAAAATTTACGTAAGGGATTTATTTCACACTCCACATCCCCTGCAGCTGCAGGAATGTTTCTAGTAAGAAACAAGGATGGTACCATAAGACCTATTATTGATTATAGAGCATTAAATAACATCACAATAAAAAACAGATACCCTTTACCTTTAATACCTGAACTTTTGGAACGTCTAACTGGTGCAACTATTTACACCAAATTAGATTTAAAGGGAGCTTATAATTTGATTAGAATTAAAGAAGGTCACGAATGGAAAACGGCATTCAGGACCAGATATGGCCTTTTCCAATATAATGTAATGCCTTTTGGTCTGAGTAATGCTCCGGCAACTTTTCAGTTTTTTATAAATGAAATCTTTCGTGACCTGATAGACGTTTGTGTCATAATATACCTTGACGACATATTAATTTATTCTAGAACACCTCAAGAACATGAAAAACATGTACGCTGGGTATTAACTCGTTTAAAAGAACACAAACTATATGCTAAACTGGAAAAATGTTCCTTTCATGTCACAGAAATAAAATTCTTGGGTTATATCATCAGTCCCAACAAAATTCAAATGGATCCGGAGAAGGTATCAGCAATTCTAAATTGGCCTACTCCTACTTCCACAAAATCTGTACAACGATTCATTGGTTTTGCGAATTTTTATAGGAAGTTTATAAAAAATTTCTCTTCAATCGTTAAACCATTAACAACACTTACTAGTGAAAAACAAAGATTTAAGTGGACAGAATCCGCTAGTCTTGCCTTTAATAAATTGAAAGAATATTTTACTACAGCACCCATTCTAGCTATGCCAGATTTTGATTTAGAATTTATCCTTGAAGTAGATGCATCCGACTCAGGTATCGGTGCAGTTTTATCACAACAAGATAAGAACAAGACTGAGATTCATCCTATTGCTTTCTATTCAAAAATGTTAACTAGCGCTGAGAAAAACTATAGCATAGGAGATAAAGAACTTCTAGCTATAAAACGTGCTCTAGATCACTGGAGACATTTATTAGAAGGTTCTAAACTACCTTTTAAGATTTATACTGACCATAAAAATCTTGAATTTCTAAAAACAAGTAAGACCTTGTCTGCAAGACAAGCAAGATGGTCTATATTCTTTGATCGTTTCAATTTTCTTTTAACCTACAGACCAGGACACTTAAATACCAAAGCCGATGCTCTCTCTAGATTACATGAACAAGACACTCATAATCAAATTAACCAAATCATTCCAAAAGAAAAAAATATAGGTTTACTAACACCTTTAGAAGAGGAGATATTAAAAGAATTAAAACATGAACCACCACATGGAATAGACTGTCAAAAAGATTCCAATACTGGTCTTTTTTATCATAATTCTAAACTATATATCCCCAAACAAATTAGATCTTCTATTCTTAAACAAACCCATGACGGGACACTAGCAGGTCATCCAGGTATTTCTAAAACTATAGACCTAACCAGGAGAAATTATTGGTGGCCACTCATGGATACCTATATTACAAATTATGTAAAACATTGTGATACCTGTGCCAGAAACAAGTTAGCACACAAAAGACCATCAGGTCTTTTATCTCCTCTGCCTATTCCTGACAAACCCTGGAGTACCATATCAATGGACTTTATTGTCGAGTTACCTGAATCCCACCATTACAATACTATTTTAGTTGTCATTGATCATTTAACAAGACTGGCTCATTACATTCCCCTAAAAGGTCTCCCTACAGCTTTCACTACAGCTCACGTTTTCCTAGACAACATAGTTCGCTTACATGGACTGCCCAAGGTTATTATAACTGATCGTGGTACACAGTTTACCTCTAATTTTTGGAGATCCTTATGTAAGCTAATAAAGATTGATTCAAGATACTCAACTGCTTTTCACCCTCAGACAAATGGCCTTACAGAACGACTCAACCAAACCCTTGAACAATATCTTCGTTGTTATATATCTCATCTGCAGGATGACTGGTCATCCTATTTACCTTTGGCAGAATTCTGTTATAACAATACTACTTCTACATCAACTAAACTATCCCCATTCTTCGTTACTTATGGATATCATCCTACTACCATTTCATTGTCCTCTCAACAAGTGAACTCTCCCTCAGCATTGGATTTCGCAACTACCCTACAAGAAAGACTTAACATCCTGAAAAAACATCTTTCGGAAGCTAAAGATTATCAAAAAAGGTTATATGATACCCATCACACTGCTAGCCCGGCTTATCAGATTGGAGATTTAGTACTACTCTCGACAAAGAATCTCAAACTGTCAGTTCCTAGCAAAAAGTTAGCAAATCAATACTTGGGTCCTTTTAAGATTTCTAAAATAATCAACCTCAATGCTGTGAGGTTAGAGCTTCCCCAGGATTTTAAGATTCACCCCTCTTTTCATGTCTCTTTGTTAAAGCCATATCTTCCTTCACCTCAGTCTCTCTCCTTGACTCGACCACCTCCAATACTCATTGATGATCGAGAGGAGTATGAAGTTGAAGCTGTGTTGGATTCTAGGATCCATAGGAGGAGGTTAGAGTACCTTGTGAAATGGAAAGGTTATGGTTCGGAGGATAACTCTTGGCAGCTTCATTCTGATCTTCGCACTCCCCGTCTTCTACGAAATTTTCATCGCCGCTATCCTGAGAAACCTAGTTTGGAAACCCCTGGGGTGCTTCCTTGAAGGGGGGGAGATGTGGTATACCTTTAATTCTAACCCCTCCTATTTGGTCTCCACCCTATTTAAGGACTACCTGTAACACTCATTTACTGCCTGATTATTGAAGTCATAGCTACTCTGTTGTAGCTTTCCTTATTTCAGGTCTCCTATTGCTTGTATCCTGTGCAAGGTGGTTTACTATGTTTACTCTTGCTACGTCTTGAATCTCTTACGATCTTATCGTTACTTTGCCATTACCGACTCTGGATCATTCAACGGCCGGATCTACTTTTTCACCGCTACCCGGAAGTAAGCCGCATTCACACACGCTGCCTGTCCCAGACACGGATCTTCCAATGCGGTAACAGAATAATCACGGTCCTCAAGGTGGTAACGTACACGAACAAAGCTAAAGCCTTTAAACTTCTTATCTGCTTGTTTTTTGTTACCAGACTGAATTATTGGACATATCCTATTACCTGCAACATCCAATATAAACAAACATTGTATGTCTGTGGAATGTCTGAACTTGTAAATATTTTAGGCTGTGTGTGATTGCGTGAAGTAAAAAGGATCAAGTGTTTCTACCATTGCAGATTCTGAGCGTGTCAGTATTTCTTTTTCATCTGTGGCCTCCGGTTACATATATATATATATCGAACATAAGATATATATTATATTAATAAATCCTTATGTTTATTAACACCTAAGTCAGTAGTTAATATATAAATTCATCATATATTAAATGTCTCATATTGTTTAATCAGGCTACATAGAAGATGTTTTCTGATTATTACAAAAAAGAGCAACAAGCTCTAATCTTAGGGCTAACCTTTATAACAAATGTGCAAATACTTGTTTACTGAAATACAAAGCTCAGAATACCACAGGGCAACATTCTGGGTGAGTCCTCATTTGCAAGTTATTTATACTTGGAATGTATATCGTGTGTTAAAGGTGACATCCGCATTAGTGGGACTCTTTGATAGAGTCGGTTACACCTATGAACTTTCATTTTATACTAATTGGTCTGTACAACAACAATACTGAGCAGTCTTTTTTTCCTTTGAACATTATATTTTTTTTTAACAAGTAATGTTATATTATTTTTTTTAGTATAAGTTTAGGTTTTATTTTTGTTTCACAGGTGAGTTTTTATTTATTTTAATGTAGTTAGTATAGTGTAAACTTTCATTTAGGTGTATTTGAATTATGTTAAAGTTAGGGGGAGTTAGGTTTAGGGGTTAATAGTTTAATGTAGATAGCTGCGATGTGGGAGGACACTGGTTTAGAGGTTAATAAGTTTATTTAGTGTATGCGATGTGCGGTAGTGGCGGTTTAGAGGTTAGTAGGTTCTAGATATAGAAAGTAACAACCAAACATCAGCTGACTGCGAAATACCATTGAAACATAGTATCTTAAAACCTAAATCTATATTTTATCCTGTCCATTCTAAGGGTAAACAAATCTCTCTCTTTGAAGATCTGGTAAAACAAGATATTGAAGAGTTGTGCAATAAGTTTGACACAAAAAAAGAGAAATGTAACTTTTAAAGAAAGAGCAGCACTCAAAAATTTGAGTAATAATAAAGATCTGGGGGCCTATTTATCAAATGTCTTGCGGACCTGATTCGACAGTGCGGATCAGGTACGCAAGACATCGCTGAATGCGGAGAGCAATACGCTCTCCGTATTCAGCATTGCACCAGCAGCTCGCAAGAGCTGCTGGTGCAACGCCGCCCCCTGCAGACTCGTGGCCAATGGGCTGCCAGCAGGGGTTGTCAATCAACCCGATCGTTCTCGATCAAGTTGAATTCCGGCGATTCCTGTCCGCCTGCTCAGAGCAGGCGGACAGGGTTATGGAGTAGCGGTCTTTGTGACCGCTGCTCCATAACTTGTGTTTCTGGCGAGTCTGAAGATTCAGAGCTTGATAGATAGGCCCCCTAGTGTTTAGACAGGCCGATAAGGGAGGAGGAATTGTAGTGCAAAACTACGAGGACTATATGTTAGAAGCTCAACTTATACTCTCAGACAAACAAACTTATGAGGTCTTAAAAACAGATCCCACTGATACATATTTAGAACAGTATCTAGACCTGATAAGGAAGGCCAAAAAGGAATCCATCTTAAATGATGATGAATTTAATTTCTTGAAATTTGATACCCCAAAATTGGCAGTTTTCTATCACCTTCCAAAGGTCCATAAGGACGAAAAGAAACCACCAGGTAGACCGATAATTTCCGGTATTAATAGTCTCACAAGTCACCTTTCACAATATGTAGACAACTTTCTACAACCTGAGGTACCCAAACTTGAGTCATATTTACGTGACACCCCACATTTATTGTCCCTAATGACTCCCTACCATGGAAGGAAAACTACCATTTTGCCTCCCTAGATGTAACAGCACTGTACACCTCAATACCCAATGAGAAAGGGATTGAAAGCGTGAGGTTTTTCTTAGAAAAACATAATACAACTAATAAAACACAAATTAGTTTTATAGAAGAGGCAATAAGGTTTATACTGGAAAATTATTATTTTTCATTTAATGAAGTCATATACCTTCAAAAATGTGGAACAGCAATGGGGACAAAATTCACCCCAAGTTTTGCAAACTTGTATATGGGGAAATTTGAAGAACTGCATGTAGTAAATAACACATATTTCGCTAAAATAAAATTCTGGAAAAGGTTTAAAGATGACATTATCATCATCTGGGAAGGGGATGAAAAGGAATTTACCAATTATTTGAACACAAACAACATGCATCTAACCTTCACCAAAACATGGGGTGACATGACCAATGATTTCTTAGATATTACAATCTTTTGTGAAGGCTTTACCATTCACACTAAGAATTACACTAAAAAGACGGATACTAATGTTTACTTACATGCAACCAGTTGCCATCACCCAAACTGGATACATAACATACCGTATGGGCAATTTCTGCGAATTAAGCGAAATTGCAGTAAAGACCCTGACTTTGAAACAGCAGCTGAAACACTTAAACTAAAATTCAAAGAAAAAAATTATCCAGAAACGATAGTGAAAGGGGCATACGAGAAAGTAAAAAATACTAAAAGAAATACTCTTTTGGAAACAAAAGACAAGACGAATGTGAATGAAAATAAAAACACAGACATTAGATATATCACAACTTACACGAGTGGTGCAAGACAAATAGAGAGAATTCTGAACAAATATTGGGGAGTCCTGAAGAAAGACCCCATATTAATAAATAAATGCATTAAAAACATTCTTGCACCTACATCTTTAAGGAGAAACAAAAAGAAAGAGAAAATCTCCCCATAAAAGGTTTCTTTAAATGTGGCCGAAAAAACTGTTGGCTAGATTACGAGTTGTGTGTAAAGGTAAAAAAGCAGCGTTAAGAGGTCCTAACGCTGATTTTTTACACCCGCTGCTATTACGAGTCTTGCAGGTTTAGGGGCACCGCACACTTCTTTGGCCTTACCGCAAAATGACTTAAGTAAACTTCGTAAAGTCTTTTTTCTATGGGACTTCCATAGCGCCAGTATTACGAGTCTGAGATCAAAAATAAATCATGGCAACATTCTTATATCAAACATAACAAACTGCATTATTAGCCTGTCTCAACCATACACTATACAAATATTGCATTGATACCTTATATTTTTATTTGTTTTTTGTAATATGTTACTGAAGTACCTTCTCAGCTATATTTATTGCCTATTAGCATGATATTTTGAACCTGCATACATATAAAACTGATCTTGATTGGAAGAAACATTTTTCCCTGAGGGGTACTGTATAAAGATTAATGGTTCTTACTAAGTGATCAAAAAGGACCTGTCACACATAACCGGAAACATCTAAAGAGAATCGCAGAGGTACCTCTAAACATAAGAACCTCGTTTTAAACAACATAATAACTCAATATATCCCCTTATATATGAACCAAAAAGCTGTTAGGACTGAATGAGAAGGATTTTATAAAAAAAAACAAGACAAATTAGAGACATCTTCTGTTAAAATTTAATACGTCTCCGTTATATCTTTCATAGCTCAATAAATAACTGTATCCCTATCTGTGGAGATAAATATGTGCCCTGTATTCTGGTAAAAAACTTTGTGTAAGGCTACTTATTTGAGGAGCGTCACTATATAAGTGATCATAGGGGGTCTATCATATATGCATAAGAAAAGCACTCAATCCATTTAGGATCCTCAGCATAAACACACATAATATCGCCCCTGTTATATAACCTATGAATCAGATACAAAAGAAAATGTATAGCATAAATAGTAAAATATACAGCCAATGTATGAATACAGTTAGAAACTTCCTTGATAAAATATAGAGCACCTCTATTGAGCTTTGACATTGTTCAATTACATGTTATGAATTCTCTTGAAGCATATAAGTAAAACATTCACTACCAGAGCTAAGTAACTGTAATATAGCGTAATGATCTCCCCTAGGTTCAAAAATACACCCTCCACCAGCGTGATTTGCTCAACATACATCATTAATAACAACCATAGTCATAAATCTGGTAACACTTATTTCGTGTAAACTACAAATACTAAACATGGGTTCATGCAAAAAAAGATAAAACAATGACATAGTCCTGGGTGTAACTATGAGGATCTGTAGACCTAATTACACACTCTCATCTGTAATGTCCGAAGATATACAACATTCCAGGGTTCTTATGCGAGTATATGTGAGCATGGTATTCCCTGCATAGCGTCCAGCACTACCCCACACCAACTCTTGTGCAGCACTTGAGAGGTAAGTAGAGCCCGGTACATAGTGTCAGATAGCCCGGTGCATAGCCATCAGAAGCCGACATGTTAGACCAGAACCGCAACTGCTTACTCATAAGCATCCCCAAGCTGTCGCTCCACTGCACACTGCAAACTAAAATCTTCATCCCTTCTGGCAGCCTGGGGACGACTAAAGGTCTCAAATCACTGATAATGGTGTAGCGCTCGCTACCCCCACGGGGACCGGCCGCATCCCCTCCCAGGGGAGCTGAACACGACAATGAGCATGCCGTGTGCTGTTTTACTGATATGAGACCTTTCGGCACCAGAAATTGAGATGTTAGGCTGGGATAGTGCGGCACACCTGGTGATGTCGGTCCCGAGTGCAGATCTGTGAATTCAGCAGGCCGTGTGACATCCGTGTGCACCTGAATGTTATTCTGCATTTTAGGAAGGATCACCGCCTGACTTGCAGTTCGGCAAATGACTCTCAGGGCTGTAAACCTGTGATCTATTGGAAGCTCCAAGGCCTCAAGTTGAGTTTGCAATAAAGTGTGATAGTCCTCCATAATGTCGGTCTTATGTAATGTTCCAGTCTGTATAAAAAGAATTAGCAGATGAATACTGCCCTATTCGAGTAAGATAGGTACTCGAGGGGGGTGATGTACGCATATGATGTAGCTGCGGCCTACCTTCCAGGTCTTGTCAGATTGAACCTAGTTGAAAAAATCTTATAAAATGAAGTACCCTTCAGCTCCCTTTCTTCTCCTATGGAAGCTTACCAAGTTTCAATGCTAGATGCCAAGTTTGAAAAGGAATATTTAACAAATATTTAAGTTCACTTTAGGAGCTTCATGAAGGTGCTGCTGATCATGGCCGCCGTCAAGACACGCCCCCATCACAGACGTGTTTTTATGAAGCTCCTAATTTCCAGCTATAATTGCTTGATATAATTTATCCATAAGGGACCTAAATCTTTTCTTTACTAACTCAGACAATAAATGTAGTCTCCTGGGCTCCTGAGAACGCTAAAAAGGGATCCATTTGTGAATATAAACCTGAGCTATCTCCCTAGACTACGCCATGTGGTCTCCCCAGGAGCTACCTAACATGGCTGTTATGGAGGCCATAGACTCATGGGAGCAGCGCACTCAACATCTTATAGAGAGGCACTTTCGGACCATGAAGGAGGATATAATGCTCTTGATCTCTGCTTTTACACCACCATCAGAATGTCAAGCAGCGGACACTGAATTTATTAAATATAGCAGGTCTTCTGCTCCAACGGACATGGATGCAGAGGCGATAAAGCACAGTGAAACCCTCACTGCACACGGCGACATGCTGCCTAAGCCGACGCTAGTTCCGGATAGTCACTCACCTACGTCTCGTGTCAATGGACCTAACCTGGGAGGGTGCAAGCATAACTGTTGCATACCCGGAGAGGTGGCCTATCTTTTGAGCTCTTTCAGCCTTGTAGAGAGTTCCCAGATGCGTATGAGATCAGCACAGATTCCTATCGCACATAAGTCAGCTGTGGGCTCCCAGTCCCCCCTGAGGGTACTTCAGGCAACACTCTTGGACTCCACAGCCCGGGCCGTGACCCGGTTAAGGAGACAAAAGGACCCGCAGTTTTCCTAGCTGCAACCGCACCACAACGGAGTGGCAGAGCTCAACCTTCCATCCGACTAAGATGTATAGTCGGAGTGGGCTAATGTAATGGTAAGACCGGTCAGCGGAGCTAGCAAGTCTTCAGTACTTAGACTACACTGCTTGTATGTCTGTTTGTCCCATAGTTTCTATTTGTTTTATGTTTGCATTTTTTTTTCCCCTGGCCAGTTTAAATTGGATGCTTGCATCCCAACATGCTTGCTTACTCTAAAGCTACCGTGCAGTAGATCATAGAGGCCTCATATTACTCCTTGGCTGAGCAGATACACTTATCAGTGCTGGATAGTGCATGGATTGCTTGAGTGACTCCCGGATGACCCGTGGTCAAATGACTGCTGTCCTTACGTTATTCATGATGTAGACTTCTCAACAATGACTTTCGAACTCCTTTACTATTTACACCTAAGTTTTTACAGCCCATAGCTCCCTGCAAGAGATACGCCAACACTAGTTATTATTTTAAGCAACTTACAATTGCCGCATGGTGTCCTTCATCTTAATATAGTCCAAAGTTCCCTTAATGTTATGCTGGACGTTTTTTGTTTTTTTGTTTTTTTCTTTCCCAACTCCATAGGTTCATTTTCTATTTTGCTAATGTAAAATTTTTTGCTCTTCATGATTCCTTCTACAATGAGTCCTGAACATGTTTAATCTATCTGTATAGCTATGACAATCTAACATCCTTTTAACCACTTATTAACTTACAGTAGATAATATAAATTTTATACCGGGTATGCTATGTTCAGTTAACATTACGATAGAAACTTATAGTGGTTGGAAGCTGAATACCTTATAATTGGATGATATTTGCACATCAGGACTTAGGGCTACTATAACTTATATTGATATCCCAAATTCAATATTAACATGTCTTGCATTGATTATTTTTATTGTGTTCTTGCTGCCATTACCTATTGTTTGTGCTATATGCAATCTCAATGGTATACTCAACTACTTAAGTTTCTGGTATTAAGTTTATGGGAAACATTGCTTATATTGGTTGATATTCTGGGTACTAGTATAACCGCTAATTTGAGACCTATAAAAAGATATATACCCTCCCATGTTTCATGTATTACCGTTAGGCAGGTTACTTCTTTCTTCTACTAAGCCCCTTGGGTTCATAGTCCCTGCTCATCTAATCCCAGAGATAAAGGTTTCTGAGCTTTATATGTCTATGAAGGTATGTCTGTTATAATATTCCTTCTATTATCCTTATATTAAAATTTATTTGTTTACATAGTTATGCAGTTTTCAGGGATGCTTCAGGGTAAAACTATTTAGCATCTACCTTACATTCAGATATATACATTAAGCTAAAATCATAGCCTTTTGTAAGCATTACACATGTGAGAAATTTAATATTTTCTATAACTGCTACTTCTCTGTACATACTGTGAAACTCCCTCATAGTGTTACTATAGCATATCCACAATTCTTAAGACCAGTTCTTACATAGTAAGCATGGGTTTAGCCCCTAATATCTAAGCATTGTGCAAGACGGACTTACTCGGATACTTCTTTGTCCTTTATATTAGACCTATAGGACTACCTCCTGTTAGAAGAGCCCAAACATTTTTCTAGTAATAATTTCACTCCTATAATATATAATGTTAGTTTTATTCATAGCACAGGGTAGATGAGTAAAGTATCTCCCCTCACCCTTTCCCACTTTATGAACCAGAGTGGGTCATATCCAATTTCCCTTTTCCGTCTTCGTCCAGTGGTGACATTAACCCCTGAGGGGAGATACAGCATTTATCCAGTACCCGTATAAGATTACCGATGAATGGTGAGGATAGGGAGCAAATTGCAGTAATGTGGAAACCGCTCTAGTATTTACACCTGTGCATTATATAGCAGTCCACCCTGATTTAGTTTATCTATTACATTTAAGCTAAAATTATCTGGTCATTCTGCACAGTTTTACTCATGATGAACAAGAGGTTTTCAAAGGCCTGAGTCTGATACAGCCCCACAGTTCTCCACTCTTTTGCCCTACTTACTGCCCCTAAGCTCCATTATTTAAACACTATCCTAGTGTAATTACCTACTCATAACTTATAATTCATAACTTATACTATTCATTTAGGAGCTATTGCAACCAGTATAGTACCCTCTTGATAATTAAAACTCCATAACATACTTTTTTAGATATATACAGGTAGCACACCTTCTGACAGATATTCATATCCTAAATGTTAATTCTAAGTATTGGTTACTCACGTTACTATACGCTGACTACCTATATTGGTTATATATAGCTTTCTTAAAATAGTCTACCATTGCAACCTCACAACTCTGATATAGTTTTTACGGCTACCCTTTATATGACTATAAGCAGCCTATACCCTATCACTCATCATACTCAAATTGCTTCATATTTATGTCTCATTAGTCCGATCCTTGTCCCTTCAGGACTAGCTCACTGTTGTTAAAATGATATCTCTTTATAGTAGTTAGCCTAGGAGTGTGTCTTCCAGTTTCACATGGGCCCTAACCACAACACTCTTGACATCCACCCTTCATCTTGGAGCTCTTTACACCATAAAGTAACATAGCTAAGCAGTCTGCGCCTATATAGTTTTTTCTTTTTTTTTCTTTCTCCCTTAGCTGGCTCTGCCCCCCTCCCCCCTCCATTACGAGTGGCTCTTGTCCACTGCTCCCCCCCCCATACACTCAGGCCTACAGGAGGCCTGTCAAAAGCCAACTCCCTACCTCTCACTATTCTTTAGCTTATAGAATACCTCTTATCCTGGGGTAGGGACCACTAGTTATCAGTTTTGAAAATCGAGGTTTCATTCATATATGTCCTAGTCACACATGTTTTATACATACAGTTGCACATTTTATTCTGTTATTCTTCTGTTATTGATCTAGCAATATTTCATGACATTGACTCTTACTTCTCTATAAATATGACACAACTATGGCTCAGATATTGTGATAACAAATGTTTTATTAGTACACCAATGTTCCACTTCTTGTTTATTTTTCATATGTGAAATGTATAGGTTTCTTTCTTTTTTTCTACTTCTCTTTTGTGCCTGGATATATTATCTGTTGTGTTGTTTATACTCAATGCCTCAATAAAAAATATATTTAAAAAAATAAATAAATGAATACTTACCTATAAAATAAACCATAAGATAGCTACAATATAACTAATAATTACATTGTAGCTATTTAAGGATTTATATTTATTTTACAGGCAACTTTGTATTTAATTTAACTAGGTACAATAGCTATTAAATAGTTAATAACTATTTAATAACTACTTAGTTAAAATAATTACAAAATTACCTGTAAAATAAATCCTAACCTAAGTTACAAATACACCTAACACTACACTATCAATAAATTAATTAAATAAATTAACTACAATTATCTAAAATAAAATACAATTAAATAAACTAAACTATAGTACAAAAAAAAACACTAAATTACAAAAAATAAAAAAATATTACAAGAAGTTTAATCTAATTACACCTAATCTAATCCCCCTAATAAAATACCCCCCCCCCCAAAAATAATAAAATTCCCTAACCTAAACTAAATTACAAATGACTCTTAAAAGGGCTTTTTGCAGGGCATTGCCCCAAAGTAATCAGCTCTTTTACCTGTAAAATAAAGAAATACAATACCCCCCAACATTACAACCCACCACCCACACACCCCTACTCTAAAACTCACCCAATCCCCCCTTAAATAAACCTAACACTACCCCATTGAAGATCACCCTACCACAAGTGGTCCTCCAGCCGGGCAGAAATCTTCATCCGATCGGGGCAGAAGAGGTCCTCCATCCAGCAGAAGTCTTCATCCAAGCGGCATCTTATATCTTCATCCTTGCGGCGACATTGGGAGCAGCATATTAGGGGTTAATAAATATAATGTAAGTGTCGGCGATGTTGGGGGCATGAGATTAGGGGTTCATAACTATAATGTAGGTGGCGGCGGTGTCCGGAGCAGCAGATTAGGGGTTAATAAATATAATGCAGGTGTCGGGGATGTCGGGGGTGGCAGATTAGGGTTAATAAGTGTAAGATTAGGGGTGTTTAGACTTGGGGTTCATGTTAGGGTGTTAGATGTAAACATACATTTTATTTCCCCATAGGAATCAATGGGGCTGCGTTACTGAGTTTTACGCTGCTTTTTGGCAGGTGTTAGACTTTTTCTCAGCCGGCTCTCCCCGTTGATTCCTATGGGGAACTCGTGCACGAGCACGTACAACCAGCTCACCTCTGACTTAAGCAGCGCTGGTATTGGAGTGCGGTAAGGAGCAAAATTTTACTCAATGCTCACTTCTTGCCTTTTAACGCCGGGTTTGTAAAAACTTGTAATACCAGCGCTGCAGGTAAGTGAGCGGTGAGTAAAACTGCTCGTTAGCACCGCACAGCTCAAAACAAAAAACTCGTAATCTGGCCGTCTGTATGTTGTAGTCACACAAGTAAAAACAAAGAAATAAATAAGTGGATTGTAAAAAATGATACCGAACAATTACCAATAAACAACTTTCTTAATTGTAAATCTGAATTTGTGGTGTATCTATTAGAATGTTTGTGCCAGAAATTCTACATTGGGCGCACTAAAAAAAGTCTTAAGAGACGAGTGTTAGAACATATAAATAACATAGAGGAAGCATATTCAGAATATGTGATTGGGAAACACTTTGAGCAGTATCCCAATAAAAATAGTGATGACTTTACAATTAAAGCTATAGAACAAATACTTAGCTCAAAAGGCAGAGAAAGATTACTGGAATTACGCAAGAAAGAGACCTACTGGATTCATCATTTAAAAACCCTACAACCAATGGGTCTTAATAAGGACATTGATTTGGCTGCTTTTTTATAGGTCATAACCTAGTATTTAGTCTCAACACATCATATATAACATGCATTTAAGATTAAGTTAAAATATTTTAAACATGTATAGAAAAAATCAGTGGCGTCACTAGGGGGGGGCGGGGGGGGGGGGCGGGCCACACCCGGGTGACACCCTCCAGGGGGTGACACCAAAAAAAAAAATTTTTTTTTTACTTTTAATGAAATTCTAAGAAATACAATGTTGAGATGCATAGATTTTTTTTTATTAGAGGGGCTGGCATTTGTGAACATTGGTGGGACTGGGGAAGTTGTAGACACACAATTTTTTTGCCCCTTGAGCCAGTGCTGCAATTTCAACAAATAGTTTTCCCGGCTGCTTTTGCTTGTTTGTACTTTGCTTCTCCCCTGCCCAATTTCGCTATGAATGTTGTGGGCATGCCGTGGGGCTTGCAAAGTTGCGCTGCTAGCCTAAACCTGCCTGCCTATCTGTGCTCACTGCTCAGTGACATGTGGAGCAGTGGAGTCACTCACTGCTGTGCTGTCTCTCTAAACGGGAACTGGCAAATCATGTGGGGATGCCTGGCACCTGACCGCATGACTGTTTGACACTGTCTTTAAAGTGAAGGAGCCACGTATGATGCCCACCAGACCATTACGGTTACGGTACACTAAGTGCACACTGAACAGGTAGGAGGGCAGGGGGTGGGCAGAGTGTAGAGGTGATTGGCCATAAGAAGCAGTAGGCACGCGGCCCGGGGCTGTGCACTGACAGGCTTGGAACAGAGTCAGAGAGCAGAATTTTCATAGTTTGCGCCTAAACCTTTTCTTTAGTGATTTATTTTTAGAGTGCACTGTTTATCTTTCATTTGATGCTCTGCTGAGCCAGGGAGCAGCTCTAGGCATGAGCTTTATAATTAATGCAGTGCAGTTTACATATTTTGTAAGTGTGTGTCTGAGTTTTTGTGTGTGTGTGTGTGTGTGTCTCAGTGTTTTTGTGTGTGTGTGTCTGAGTGTGTTTCCGAGTGTTTCTGTGTGCATCTGAGTATGTTTTTAAGTGCGTCAGTGTTTGGTGTTTGTATGTGTGTGTGCCTGTGTTTTTGTGTGTGTCTGCTTTCTGGGGGGGGGGGGGGTGACACCATAACTTACCGCACCGGGTGACACCAACCCTAGTGACGCCACTGGAAAAAATCTCTGTTCTATACAGATCTCTTGCTTAGGTTCAAAAATAACAAATAAAACATCCTGATGAAATTGGCATTTTAGACTTTCTGCATTAAGTTCCCTTCAATAACACAATGTCAGTTACAATAGTGACCGGTTCTAATTATATGACAGGTTAGGGGTTTTAACCCTCACCCCCTTGACTATTAACATTTCCACTCCTTTTCCCTTTATGCCTCAACTCAAAAATTGACAGAGATAAGCTCATGCATTAAACGTTAGTTTTTAAACTCAATCTCATAATGTTAAACACGTAGGTAAAGTGTTTTGGTTTTGTGGTTATCAACACACCTCTTGGAATACACTTCTTCTAAATAAACCAAAACCAATATATTTTTAATTAAGAGGTACACTATTTTTAGTTTTTAGCTTCTATAAACACATAGGTAAAACGGCATGTAGGATCAACAAAGATCTTTTTAAGCATGTGATAACATACAGCACAAAATAAATTGCTAGCATAAGATCGACTATATAATTGTGTGTCCTCTCTCTGACATGACATTAGAAAGCTGCAAGCAAATGTAACACAGAAAACATTTTTTCAACAATGACTATAGCCAAACCCCTATAAAAGGCTCCTCAAGCACTGAATGGGCAGACCCTCTGACGAAGTGAACACTGTTCACGAAACGGGGGTGGAGCCAACTACCAAGCAGTTCAGATGCTTTATCAAGGAGCTCCTCAGTAATATTACCTAATTAAGCACATTTATAGCAAAAGGGGGCATCCTATACCCTATACCACATCTATACAGACTGGCAAGGTGACCCTTTGAAAGTGGGGGCCTTTTTTTTTAGTCAGTGGCAGAAAATTGGTGACAGGCGGACAGGAGGAACCATGGGCTTTGCAACACAGCCCGCAAGCACGCACGCCATTCTGAGTCTGTCGCAGCTCACACCAGAGACTATTATCCTAATCCGGAGGGTTGGGGATCCACTTCGGAGTCTATTTTGGTGCTGGGCAGTGAGCTATAAGTGAGGAGGCTCTGGGTATCGGCATGAGGCCCTTCCTTCAGATGAGCAGCTGCGGGCCAGAAATCCGAATTGGAGTAAGTTACCTCTTTCTCTACATCAGCACTCTCTATCGTAGGGACTGGGCTCAGTATCTCCCCATATTACGGCCACAGCCTCCACAAGGTTACATAAAGGGGTCTTCTTTTCCCTGCAGCTGCTGCTAGACATAACAGTCTTGGCGCGAGTTGCCATCTTCCCCATCTTCATTACCACTGCTCCTTGTTCAGCTCAGCTTGCCACGTGGGGACAGCATTGGCAACACAACACGGCCCTGATAACACAAAGGGCTGGAGAGTATTTGACTTTTCTGACCCCTGCATTAACAGTAGGACACAACATTAGAGGGGGAATTTAAAGCTACCAACTACCTACCCCATATACATTTTGAGCGGACCTCCCTATTGGATTGCATTAATACAGGACAGACATACAGCACATAACTTTGCCAGTTAGAGACCCTTCTGACCTTATTTGAGGGGCAAGATACCACAAGTGGAAATACCATTTGACAGCCAGAGAGACTGCATAAGGTTTTAAGGGAGCTGCAGTGGGACACTGTTACTGAAAGGTACTTTGGCAATCTCCCCCTCCTTTCCTGCTGAGCGTAGTATCAGTGGGTCATATCCCAGCTCCTTTTGTCGTCCTGGTCCAGTGGTGACACCTGCCCTGGGGAGTAGTTCCTTCATCGAATACCATGTGCAGTATTTAACCATCAACCTACCTTATGTCAATATTATTACTTAGATTGGATGTTAAAATAAACAAAACACTCAAAATTATGTATACCCACTAGAAACATCCGGATTGGGGGACGGTAGGGGACTGTGTCATTGCAGATCCATAGCTGAGATTTTGGGTGTGACAGGGGGCAGATATTTAAGAAGGTTATAGTGTGTCACAAAATACGAAATTACACCCTTAAACAGAAAGTATATCAGCTAACACAATTGGACATTGGTTACAGTAGACTGTCTTTGATCAAAGATGGCTCATTCCAATAGAAAAAAGCAACAGCAGAGACATACTGAGGGCCCCAAACGCACAGTTGCTGATCACTTTAACAGCAAGATGCAGCTAGACAGAGACGGCTCAGAAGATGATTCTAGAGAATCCCATCTGAAATACAAAGATATACCAGACATAGAATCTCCAACTAGGGCAAGATCATCACATTCAGATTCATAAGTCCTTGAATCCTTAAATGCATTATCTTCTAAAATAGATACCCACTATTCTTCACTCAAAAATGAGATAACAAACTCTGTAGCTGAATTACAGGGAGATCTGAATACACAGGGCGAAAGAACAGAGGCATTAGAAAGGAAACAAGAAGATCTTGCTATAGACCAAGCAAACTTGTTATCATACGCTCAAACTCTAGCGAAAAACATAGCAGATCTAGAATCCAAAATGGCTGATATAGAAGATAGATCTCGTTGCAACAATGTGCAAATCCGGGGTATTCCTGAGGGTATCGGCACGGCAGAATTATCTGCATATCTCACGAGCTTGTTCAAAGAACTTTTGGGCCCCCTGCAGGATTCAGAAGCCTAGATCAGCATCCACGGATCTACCTAGAGATGTCATCATAAGACTCCATTACTTCACCTTCAAAGAGCACTTACTCAGAGAAGCATTCACCAATAAGTCCTTTTTAGAAAAATTTGCAGACATCCAGTTGTTTCCTGACCTTTCTTCATTCACGCTTGCAAAAAGTAGATCATTTGCTACTATCACACAGAATATAATGAAATCAGGGCTAAAATACAGATGGGGCTTCCCAGTGAAGCTGTTCTTTCAGCATGAGGGCAAGAATTATGTTGCTTCTTCATTGGATCAAGGACTGAAGTTGCTGTCATCCTTGGGTTTGGGTGCACAGGCCCATGGCTCCTGAAACATCAAAGAACCTCAGACCATTGGCTGCCAAGTGGCAACCCCTAACAAAGAGGCCAAACAGACAGCAAGACAGAGCCAACTTAGACACTAACAGGGATTGAGAGTTCCCCTGTCACTTCATTTGTTCTAATTATATTGCTAAATCCCACAGTTGTCTCAGTATGGGATAGTCACTATGCAGATTTACAGAAGAAGAGGTGGTAAGATCATAACCTTGATTGTATAAGTGAACTTACTACCTTCCTTAAATATCTAATTACAATGTTTTTTTTAGCTAAGTTGTGCATTAGTAAACGCTTTAAGAAGAGCTTGGTTGTAGCCCTCATATAGAACAGCTCCAGTTACATGTAAAACTCTTCATTCTCATTGTCACCAGAGTTTAATTACCCAGCAAGACCTGGGTGCATGGTGGGAGTGTAGATGTTCCATGATTGGTTATAAATTACTTTATATTCCTATTTCTAGAGTGGGAAGTGTTGGGTTTTCCCTAGGGCTATTGAATTTACATTTTATTGGAAGTCTGATCAGTTCCTGAGGGAGGAAGACCCAAGTGGGATATTAACATGGAAAAAGAAGGGGAAAAAGAAAGAAAAAGTAATGAGGGAAACAATCTAGTATGTGTTATTTTTCCAATGTTTTATGCTTTGTTGTTAAAAGTTGAGAAGTTGCATTTAATGATAGTAAAGACATTACTGATAAGTAATAGACAGTTAAGATAAGCATAGTTTACATTTTTAGATATTGCTTCCAAGAAATATAAAAAAGTTGGTAACCAGTTAAGTTAATTGGATTCTTGCTACCTAATGTGTTATGAAAAATGTACTAGCCTAATATAAGTAATTTATGGACTGTGAAATTTAATTGTGTGGTGACACTATATCCCCTACCCTAAGCCCCCTTCTAATGTTACTGATAAAACTTATAATTTATCGCGGACTTCCTTACCTATACATTGCAAGAATTTTCTGCAACTTTAAGGTATACGACTTTAAACTATAAAACTAAAACTAGTTAGTCTATAATTTTCACTATTTTCTCACCCCCCCCCCCCCCCCATTGATTCACCCATTTTGGTGAATTCAGTAGTGGAATAAAGCCGCTGTTCAGTCAGCATCGATACAAGTTATTACGACGGAAATATAATTTATTGAGTCAACAACATTTATGAGAATATATATAGTAGTTTATGCATATGTAAATGAGACTTCCAAAAATAAGGGAGACAGCGATTCATCTTATATTGTAAACACTTGCCGCCTGACCCACTCTTGTGTATATCCCAAATTTGACATAGGCAACTTGAATGAATCAGTATTATAGATTGTTGACTCTTTGATAATAACATTATCATAATCACAACTTGTTATTATTCCCATCTTATGCAATTAACCACATCTCATCATTTAGAACTCTCATGGAAGATATCATCCTATAAGGCGATATAATTTATCAGTGAGAAAGATTTTATTTTTTTAATGTAGATAAAAGAGGTATCATATGTTTCTATGCATTTTCAGATTTATTTGGATATAATAGAATATCTGTTTGAAAGGTATCTTACTATATATTGTCGGTAATCTCCAAAAATGTTTTGCAAACGTTCCTATAAGAAGAAGTATGTAACGGACGGTTAATTTTAGTTTATTATTATTTTGACCCAATAATGTGATATCGTCAAATATGATGTACGGAAAAATGTGGTAGTTACAAAAACAGAAAAGAAACTGTATATGCAAAGTGATTGTTATTATTCGAAATACCTCAATAAAAAACTTTGATTTAAAAAAAAAAAAAAAAAACCTGACATTCTATTGTCTTTTTTTTCTGCAGTTTTACTCCAGGTGGCGAGGAAAATTCTGGATACCCATGTATATGCCCCTTAGTGAGATACCCTGTTTTCAGGGTAAAAGGTGGCTTTAAAGAATTCTACCAGCCCAGAGAACGTTAGATCACCAAGACCTTATTCTTGATCACCTCACACACTGGTCTGCTATGTTAAAACACATCTTGTCAGAAATTTAAAACAAGGGGCCTCATCCCAAAACTAATTCTAAAATTCCTACATCATTAGAATTTAAATGTTAAACAGAGTTGCTTTTTCCACTGCAACTTGCCTTAGAAACTATAGGTCACCTACAAAACAGCCATAAAAGGAGAGGTTTAATTCCCAGGAGGAGCCTTCCTAAAAAAATACATAGAAACAGATTTTGGTGGCAGATAAGAACCATAGGCCAAACAATTCTTCCCAATATTTCCTAAAAGTATAAATTTATCTGGTTCATAGGATAGCCTCATGTTTATCCAAGGCATTCTTGAAGTCCCCCACAGTGTTTGTCATCACCACCTCTTGTGGAAGTTTATTCCATGAATCAATTACCCTTTCTATAAAGAAGTGCTTCTGCAAATTACCCCTGAATCTATTACCCTTCAGCTTGAGATCATGACCCCTTGTTCTTGAATTTTTCTTTTGAAGAGGAACAAAATATATAATTCTCCCTCAAAACAAGACATAAACAGATTGACCAAACTGTGAGTAAACCTAATCCCCATGGCTGTTCCTTTTATATGCAATTAATATGTACCTTGATACAGAAAATAATTATGCTACATTGTAAACATAATTAACTATAATTAAAAAAATACATTGTTTTTAGGAAGATATAGATCCTTAGTCAAATAATATTAAACTGTTATAACACCAACAACATCATGTCTGGTGTTGAAATAAAGGGCTGTCACATCACAACTAATTAAAATCATAGAATCAATATACACAAGCTCCTCTAACATTATATCAAGATATGTTCCAAATGCATAATCTGAGATACAGAACTAAAAAAAGAGCTATATACATTACATTACTCGTAAGTGATTTGATACTAGAAATAGGGCATGCATAGGAGCCGGACCATTTTTGGTTGAGAACCTGGGTTATGCTTGCTTATTGGTGGGTAAATGTAAGCCTCCAATAAGCAAGCGCTATCCATGTTGCTCAACCTAAAATGGGCTGGCTGCTAAGATTTACATTCCTACTTTTAAAATAAAGATAGCAAGAGAACGAAGAAAAATTGATAATAGGAGTAAATTAGAAAGTTAAAATGTCATGCTCTGTCTGAATAATGAAAGAAAAAATGTTGGTCCAGTGTCCCTTTAAGGTAAGTATTGTAGCTACAGGTGAACTTTTCACTTTTTTTGGCTGCACATGTCTAATATGTATACCTACATATTTTCATATATACAGTGTTTATATATATATATATATATATATATATATATATATATATATATATATATATATATATACAAAACACGGAAGGGGACTGCGCTCTCAGACTGGGCTGGGTACACATCCCATGACCCAGCAACATGCTCAGCCCTGGGTGCTCATTGGCACTCACAGGATACTGTGCTGTCCCCAGAGTCACAGGCAGTTAACCCCAGATTGGGTGCAAGAACCATAGGGAAAATTACAAAACAAATTAATACAACACACAGAGAAAGCCCAGTACTCACTTACAAGCTCTCAGCTAAGATTAAAAGCAAAAACAGAAGGGTTAGTTACCGCATCTGGCCAAATGGGACAAGCCCAGGTACCACGTCAAGGTCCCTTCCAAAACCTGGGAACCTAAAACAGCCACAAAATGCAAGCTCTCAATCAAAGAAACTGGGAACAAGTGGAGGATGCAGAGGTTTATGTAATCACCCTAGACATATACAAACACGGAAGGGGACTGCACTCTCAGACTGGACTGGGTACATATCCCATGACCCTGCAACATGCTCAGCCCTGGGTGCTCACTGGCACTCACAGGAAGCTGTGCTGTCCCAAGAGTCACAGACAGTTAACCCCAGACAAGTCTGGGTGCAAGAACCATAGGGTAAATTACAAAAACAAATGTGGTACCTGGGCTTGTCCCATTTGGCCAGATGTGATAACTTACCCTTCCATTTTTGCTTTTAATCTTAGTTAAATGCTTGTAAGTGAGTGCTCGACTTTCTCTATGTGTTGTATTCATTTGTTTTGTAATTTACCCTTTTAATATTAGCTGAGAGCTTGTAAATTAGTGCTGGACTTTCTCTGTGTGTTGTGTGTGTGTATATATATATATATATATATACTGTATGTATTGTACAGAAAAATACATCAGATATATTTAGAAATATGTGAAGTTATCACGGTATAGATATCTGAAATCCTAAAAATAAACGCGTCAGATTTTGCTCACGCACAAACATTTTACTTTAAATTTGTAATAAGCATTATAACACACGCACATTAAAAGTTGACTTATGCTGATGTTTGCAAGTGAGTGAAAGCACTAAATAGCCACGCCACTTTTAATCTCCCTATCATTAAAATCTTATCACATATTCTGGATATCTTGCATGTCAATACCCCACATTTGCAAAATGTACTTGATTTGATGATTTTTTTTACACAGAATTTAAAAAAGAATACTGCTTTAGTCAAGTTATAAGATGCAAGAACTTTTTTAGTCTCTTTAAAACAAATAGTTTTCTTGAATTTTAAGAACATGCAGAAATTTAAGATGAAACAGCAAAAAAATTATGAAAAAAAGAGAAACTATGGAATTTTATAACTTTGTCACTTAATAAACACAGTAAAAATAAAATAAACGTTACCTAAGAGAATTCTGTCCTGGTATTCTCTAATATTTATAAGCCAGCACTATTTATTGGCAAACAGCAATAACATTCTGCAGAATTTAAAAAACAGCACCATCTAATGGCTATTTTTAGAAACTTTTTTTTGTAGTAAAACTTAGAAATATATAAACAAATCAATAATGACTAGACATGAACATTACGGATGTGCATTCATTTTCGAACAAATGTACATTCATACTGAAAATTAACATTTGTTTTCGTAAATAGCCGGATGAATGCACCAACAAAATTTAAAGAAAACAAAATAAACCTGAAGAAAATTCATCAGTATTTATTTGTTTCCTTTTAATTACTTTTAAAGGGTAAAATACTTAACTCTGGAGAGCACGCTAACCTGATCCTTTTATTGACAGGTCCCGGCCGCACTAATAGCAGGCTTAGCGTACTCGGCACCCAGGACCTGCATTAACCCTTTGAGTGCTAAGCACTTTCCCACCTGGGTGCTAAGCTTTTTAAAGGGTTTTTGTAAATAAAATAAATGCCTGCTTGGATGAAGACTTCTGCCCGCTTGGATGAAGACTTCTGCCGGCTTCGATGAGGACTTCTGCCCGCTTGGATGAAGACTTCTGCCGGCTTCGATGAGGACTTCTGCCCGCTTGGATGAGGACTTCGCCACCAGGATGAGGATGGATGTACGGTCTTCAAAAACTGTAAGTGGATCGTCGGGGGTTAGTGTTAGGTTTTTTTAAGGGTTTATTGGGTGGGTTTTATTTTTAGCTTAGGGTTTTGGGCAATGTAAAAGAGCTAAATGCCCTTTTAAGGGCAATGCCCATCCAAATGCCCTTTTAAGGGCAATGGGGAGCTTAGGTGTGGGTGGTGGGTTTTACTGTTGGGGGGTTGTTTGTATTTTTTTTTACAGGTAAAAGAGCTGATTTCTTTGGGGCAATGCCCCACAAAAGGCCCTTTTAAGGGCTATTGGAAGGGTTTTTTTATTTTGGGGGCTTTTTTATTTTGATAGGGCTATTAGATTAGGAGTAATTCGTTTTTATTTTTTAATAATTTCTTTTTTTATTGTGTGTAATTTAGTGTTTATTATTTTTTGTACTTTAGACAATTATATTTTGTTAATTTAATTTATTGAATTTTATTGTAATGTTAGGTTTTAGTGTGAGGCAGGTTAGGTTTTATTTTCCAGGTAAATTTGTATTTATCTTAACTAGGTAGCTAGTAAATAGTTAATAACTATTTACTAACTAGTCTACCTAGTTAAAATAAATAAAAACTTAGCTGTGAAATAAAAATAAAAACTAAGATAGATACAATATAACTATTAGTTATATTGTAGCTAGTTTAGGTTTTATTTTATAGTTAAGTAGTAGTTTTAAATACGAATTATTTAGTTATTAATTGTAGGTTTTATTTAGATTTATTTTAATTATATTTAAGTTAGGGGGTGTTAGGGTTAGGTTAGGGGTTAATAGGTTTATTATAGCGGCGGAGTGAGTGGATGCCAGATTAGGGGTTAATTTTATTTAAATAGTGTTTTTTGATGCGGGAGGGCCTTGGTTTAGGGGTTAATAGGTAGTTTATTGTTGTTAGTGTACTTTTTAACCCTTTAGTTATGAGTTTTATGCTACAGCTTTGTAATGTAAAACTCATAACTATTGACTTTAGATGGCGGTACAAATCTTGTCGGTATAGGCTGTACCGCTCACTTTTTGACCTCCCAGACAAAACTCGTAATACCTGCACTATGGAAGTCCCATTGAAAAAGGACTATTTAAAAAGTGCGATACTGACGTTGCGTGACGGTCAAAAAAGTGTGCGGTACAGCTATACCGGCAAAACTTGTAATAGCAGCGGTAGGGAAAAAGCAGCGTTATACTAACGCAAAACTCTAGCTGATTGTTAAGTATAAATAAAGTTGTGCGGTGACATCATCACGTCATTGCGCGTGACATCACCGCGCATAACGTGAAGCCACGGCAATGCCTGTCACTATGCAGGCCCGATCCCCGGGGTAGGAGTGGGTGGGAGCCCCCAGATCTCCCTCAAGGTGAGAGAGTGCTAGTGACGGCTCTGAGCCGTCGTTAGCACCAGAGTGGGAAACTCTGCGACGGCTCAGAGCTGTCGTTAGCACTCAAGGGGTTAAGTTTAGTGCAGGTCCTGGGAGTCGAACGTGCTAAGCCTCTTGTTAGCATACCTAGGGCTCTGGCAAGAAGATGAATCAGGTCAGCGCGCTCTTTAGAGAGTGTCAAGGTAAGTATTTTATACTTTAAAAGTAAGTATGTAGCTACAGATTAACTTTTCACCTGTAGCTTGGAAACAATTACATTTGTTTTAAACTAAACAAAAAACTAAGGCCTAGATTTGGAGTTTGGCGGTAGACGTGAAAACCAGCGTTAGAGGCTCCTAACGCTGGTTTTAGGCTACCGCCGGTATTTGGAGTCAGTCAAAAAAGGGTCTAACGCTCACTTTTCAGCCGCGACTTTTCCATACCGCAGATCCCCTTACGTCAATTGCGTATCCTATCTTTTCAATGGGATCTTTCTAACTCCGGTATTTAGAGTCGTGTCTGAAGTGAGCGTTAGAAATCTAACGACAAAACTCCAGCCGCAGAAAAAAGTCAGTAGTTAAGAGCTTTCTGGGCTAACGCCGGTTCATAAAGCTCTTAACTACTGTACTCTAAAGTACACTAATACCCATAAACTACCTATGTACCCCTAAACCGAGGTCCCCCCACATCGCCAACACTCGATTACATTTTTTTAACCCCTAATCTGCCGACCGCCACCTACATTATACTTATGTACCCCTAATCTGCTGCCCCTAACATCGCCGATCCCTATATTATATTTATTAACCCCTAACTTGCCCCCCACAGCGTCGCAGCCAACTACCTACAATAATTAACCCCTAATCTGCCGACCGCAAAGCGCCGCCACCTACATTATAGCTATGTACCCCTAATCTGCTGCCCCTAACACCGCCGACCCCTATATTATATTTATTAACCCCTAATCTGCCCCCCTCAACGTCGCCTCCACCTACCTACACTTATTAACCCCTAATCTGCCGAGCGGATCTCACCGCTACTATAATAAAGTTATTAACCCCTAATCCGCCTCACTCCCGCCTCAATAACCCTATAATAAATAGTATTAACCCCTAATCTGCCCTCCCTAACATCGCCGACACCTAACTTCAATTATTAACCCCTAATCTGCCGACTGGAGCTCACCGCTATTCTAATAAAGGTATTAACCCCTAAAGCTAAGTCTAACCCTAACACTAACACCCCCCTAAATTAAATATAATTTTAATCTAACGAAATTAATGAACTCTTATTAAATAAATTATTCCTATTTAAAGCTAAATACTTACCTGTAAAATAAATCCTAATATAGCTACAACATAAATTATAATTATATTATAGCTATTTTAGGATTAATATTTATTTTACAGGTAACTTTGTATTTATTTTAACCAGGTACAATAGCTATTAAATAGTTAAGAACTATTTAATAGCTAAAATAGTTAAAATAATTACAAATTTACCTGTAAAATAAATCCTAACCTAAGTTACAATTAAACCTAACACTACACTATCAATAAATAAATTAAAAACAATTCCTACAAATAAATACAATGAAATAAACTAACTAAAGTACAAAAAATAAAAAAGAACTAAGTTACAAAAAATAAAAAAATATTTACAAACATTAGAAATATATTACAACAATTTTAAACTAATTACACCTACTCTAAGCCCCCTAATAAAATAACAAAGCCCCCCAAAATAAAAAAATGCCCTACCCTATTCTAAATTACTAAAGTTCAAAGCTCTTTTACCTTACCAGCCCTGAACAGGGCCCTTTGCGGGGCATGCCCCAAGAAGTTCAGCTCTTTTGCCTGTAAAAAAAAACATACAATACCCCCCCCAACATTACAACCCACCACCCACATACCCCTAATCTAACCCAAACCCCCCTTAAATAAACCTAACACTAAGCCCCTAAAGATCTCCCTACCTTGAGTCGTCTTCACCCAGCCGAGCCAAATTCTTCATCCAAGCGGAGCAAGAAGAGGTCTTCCATCCGATTGAAGTCTTCATCCAAGAGGCATCTTCTATCGTCATCCATCCGGAGCGGAGCGGCAGCATCCTGAAGACCTCCGACGCGGAACATCCATCCTGGCCGACGACTGAACGACGAATGACGGTTCCTTTAAATGACGTCATCCAAGATGGCGTCCCTCTAATTCCGATTGGCTGATAGGATTCTATCAGCCAATCGGAATTAAGGTAGGAATATTCTGATTGGCTGATGGAATCAGCCAATCAGAATCAAGTTCAATCCGATTGGCTGATCCAATCGGATTGAATATTCAGAAACTAATGTCTTCGAATATTCATTACAAAATTTTAATTTATTATTAAAACATTTCTCCCTCCACATGCCTAATGAACATTCATTTTCAGACTAATGCTGAAATTAACAAATGTTTTGCTATTTTTAAAATAAGTCAGAAATACAATAAACAACGTATCTTTTAACGTATCAATGATTATACAAACGTATGCAACAACAAAAAAAGATTAAAAAATTGTTGATTTAAGTATGTAAACTTCACTTTTCTTCTTGGTCAATCCTGACCTCATTAAAGGGACATTAAACACTATATACAGTACATGTCATGTACAGTTAAACTGCAGGTATTTGAAGTTGTGTTGCTGCACATGTGCAAACAGATCAGCACTGGAATGTACCCATGACTAGAGGGAGGTGGAGAATAACTTCAATACTATGCTTATAAAATGTATTGTGTTTAATGTCCCAACAATCCCATCAAGTATTCAAAATACAAAAAATATTATTAAAATGTGTGAAAGGCAAAAGCCCAGCTCACAATTAATAAAAGGGGGGCGCTCACTAAATAAATAGTTCAATGCAAGAGGAGACCAAAAAAATATATAAACAACCAAGTATAAAAAAAATTGGAGATTAAACCAAAATGGATATGGTAAAGACAAAATCAACAAACAAGACTAAAACAAAAACGTACAAACTTAAAACATATTACCATAAAACCAAATGTAAAGTCAGCGGTAGCAATGATAATCCGAAGATAAATGTGCCCCATGAGTCGTCACTCCAGGAGAGGTATCCTGAGTCCCGGGATCACTAAAACGATATGAAGAGAGAAAAAAGGAGGCACCTCATAGGGTGAGTATATACAGACAAAAAGTGGTGACCTCAGAAGAAGACAAGGGGCAACTCACAATTTGTAGAACACTACAGGTAGTGTACGTGGCACAGACTGGGACACACCGGTCCCCCCAGCGAGACTGATACAGGCAAGGACTTATAACTGTAGAAAGCCGCATACAAACTCAGCGATGGCAAAAGGCTGCTCAAACAGTGTGGGTGCGGTCCTGCACGTCCCGATCAGGTGATCAGCTCAGGCTCAGTAGAGGAAGACAATGTATCTCCGAATACAGATACAAAGACCCTATCAATAAGGGTGATGTGCTCAGGGTGTATGAACACAAACAGAGCGTGCAAGAAACAGTTCCTCAATTAAAAAGATTTATTAAAAGCAACGTGTTTCTTGGTGGTTCATCCACCATTTCATCAGGCTTAAACAATGTTAGCTCGACACAGATTTATATCCGCATAACCACGTCCCCAATTACATATCAGGTGAGAAGGAAATACAACACTGATTAAAAGGATTCTGTGTGTTGTAAGTAAAATAACAAGAGGAACTGTTACAACAAATAAAAGAGTGGAACATAGTCCATAATATACATATAAAAACCGTATGAAACAATAATGTAAAAATAATATGTTAATATAGTAATAACAAATAGTAAATAATACTAATAAGGAACCTAAATACATGTGTTACTCATGTATAGTGATGTTATATGTGATAAGTGCAAACAAATATAGATGATAGACACACTAGAAGGGTAAGATCACGATACACTATTACAAGGTCTATAGTATATCGTGAGAGTGTATGTAATGTGAATGAGTGTATTAGTAGCAAAAGAATATAAATAGATATACTGCCAAAACTGCATGTTGTGTATAGGTGAAAGTGAAACTGCATGTTGTGTATAGGTGAAAGTGAAACTGCATGTTGTGTATAGGTGAAAGTGAAACTGCATGTTGCAATAAAGATAAGTGCTAAATTAGAGAGACATAAACAACGCTAATGTTACAAGGTAATAGATATGTGAAAATGATACACTAGGTTCACAAGAACAATAATGATGACTGGAATCTTTTAAATAATATTCAATAACTTACTTGGGAAGAGAATATAGATCAAATATTATTCAATGTACTAAAAACAAAAAAGAACAACATCTGGACCCACCATCCTCTATGTTTGTAACTAAATTTACTTCCATCCATAGAAAGATACAAAATATTCTACAGAAACATTGGCACCTCCTTTTGAGAGACACAATTTTAAAGGTGCTAATAGGAGATAAACCAAAGTGTGTTTTCTATGGACTATGTTCCACTCTTTTATTTGTTGTAACAGTTCCTCTTGTTATTTTACTTGCAACACACAGAATCCTTTTAATCAGTGTTGTATTTCCTTCTCACCTGATATGTAATTGGTGGGCGTGGTTATGCAGATATAAATCTGTGTCGAGCTAACATTGTTTAAGCCTGATGAAATGGTGGAGGAACAACCCGAGAAACGCGTTGCTTTTAATAAATCTTTTTAATTGAGGAACTGTTTCTTGCATGCTCTGTTTATGTCCATACACCCTGAGCACATCACCCTTATTGATAGGGTCTTTGTATCTGTATTCGGAGATACATTGTCTTCCTCTACTGCGTTCTAGCTGATCACCTGGTCGGGACGTGCAGGACCGCACCCACGCAGTTTGAGCAGCCTTTTGCTATCCCTGAGTTTGTATGCGCTTTCTCCAGTCAGCCGTCCTTGCCTGTATCAGCCTCGCTGGGGGAACCGGTGTGCCCCAGTCTGTGTCATGTACACTACCTGTAGTGTCCTACAAATTGTGAGTTGCCCCTTGTCTTCTTCTGAGGTCACCACTTTTTGTCCGTACATACTCACCCTATGAGGTGCTTCCTTTTTTCTCTCTTCTTAAAGTGTTAATTATTTTTTTTTATGCTGCAGGATTGTATCATAAGCGCTACCTACTAATTTAACTTTATTTTAGATTAAGCTGCTGCTCCTTTACTGTCTTGCAGAAATTCCCCTTAGGAAATAGCGCTTGAATACAGTTTAGTTAACAAAAAATCAACACATACTGGACAAAATTAAGTTTTTTTTTCTGTGATGAATGCACATTGTTTCGTAAACATAAAATTAATATTAACAAATATAACCCCCCCAATAACTAGATTTAATAGTTTTCAGAAAATTATTCAAGATAAAGTAAGTGTTAAATCTCTATGGAACTAATGTTTTTAAAGGGACACTAAATTGAAAATGCAATGGTTTAATGGATTAAAGGTGTATTGGGTCATTGCCAGCAGAAGAGAATACCTATTACCACCCAAACCCTTTAAATAACACACAAACAACGTTTGGAAGAAAAATATGACCATCACAGGCCACCTTTATTAAATATAACAATTAAATATTTAAATACAGCAACTAACAGGATGGTGGCAATTGAAATGCTAAAGACTATCAGAAATCAGTGACCCCACCAAATCTGCAGCAGAGTGCCACTCTGCTCAAAGGGGATGATACTAAGGGGTTTCTGAGATCGCCTGGCCTACCTACATGGGGGGAGGGACACCTCAGGTGCACCTTAGGCAATCCGCCCCTCCCATCAGCCTGACCATCAGTCCCCCTGTTCTCCCTCTCCATGCTTCCCAAGGCTGTAATCTCCTGCAGGTAGGCTGCATCAGACACTCCACCCATAATCCAGGCTGCTTGAACCACAAAGGGAGGTCAATAAATTAAAGCCATGGTTTTAAACAGACTAGATTGATTAGCCCTATCTCTGCCATCAGCACCTATGGAAAAATTATCTCAAGCTGCCATCCAGGAACCAGAGAGGGAGGGTGGCTGAACTTTTAGCTTCTGAGCCAGAGGGAGAAGAGATACAGGAACAATTGAGGGACAATTATAAAGGTAAGGACCCTCCCGTAAACCTGCAACAATATTGCCCTTGCATCCAAACCTACTCCTCTTCTCCTATCTCACTCCCTTACAGCCTCAACCCTTAGCACACTCCACTAGCAGGGCCTTCCACTATCTTTATGCATAGTGAAAAGAACAGCAATGCAAATGCATTATTTATCTGCCTTTCCTGTAGTTTAAATCTACATTTTTTTTTATTTGACCACCTTGAAGAGTTATTTATTTTAAACTAGCAGGAGCGAGCTGCACTTAGTCTTATGGCGCGGTCGGGCCGGGCTGTGACTATACAGCTGGCCCGATACGCTGAGTAAATATAACAGACCCGCTCAACAGAGAGCATGTCTGTGAAACGGCGCTTTTTTTTAAAAATGAATAGGGGAAATTATGTTTTAATAATGTTTTGAAATATAATGTTATATAATTCTGCACTATGTGCAGAATTACATAACATTATTTTTAAGGTTTACTGTCCCTTTAAAGTTGAGTGAGTGGCCTATTCAGAAAGATGCGATTGAGGTGTTTGGAGTAAAATTTAATGAGGATTTGAAAGGGAGTGAAAGTTGTCAGAATGTGTGTGTCAAAGTAAAAAAGAAAATAGATTTCTGGTCTTTGCGCTCTTTGGGGACGATTTTTCAAGCCTTGTATGCATCTGTTTCCGCCGCAGGCCTTCAGGCTCACTGGAAACAGGAGTTAAGAAGCAGCGGTCATAAGACCTTTGCTTTGGAAAAATTGTGCACGTTTTTATTTATTTTTAGTTCTGGAATGGAGAAGCTGAATAGAGAGAAAGGGGTGCCTCTGAAACAGAATGGAGGAAAGAATTTTCCTTATGTTGAGAGGTTTTTGTTTGTTAAAGGGACAGTCTACACCAGAATTTTTATTGTTTAAAAAGATAGATAATCCCTTTATTACCCATTCCCTAGTTTTGCACAACCAACACTGTTATATAAATACACTTTTTACCTATGTGATTACTTTGTATCTAAGCCTCTGCAAACTGCCCCCTTATTTCAGTTCTTTTGACAGACATCCATTTTAGCCAATCAGAGCTGGCTCACCTGAAATCTATGTGCGTAAGCACAGTGTTATCTATATGACACACATGAACTAACACCCTCTAATGGTGAAAAACTGTCAAAATGCCCTGAGAGAAGAGGCGGCCTTCAAGGGCTTAGAAATTAGCATATGAACCTCCTAGGTTTAACTTTCAACTAAGAATACCAAGAGAACGAAGCAAAATTGGTGATAAAAGTAATTTGGAATATTGTTTAAAATTACATTCTCTATCTAAATCATGAAAGTTTATTTTGGACTAGAAAAATAAAAGAAGATATCAAGGCAGACAGAACATCATATGCTCCCTGACATCCTCTAGGAGGAGCTAAATACCATACACATCCAGATACTTATAAGCATGAACAGTGTTATATATACAAAAGGAAAAGAGCAGTATTGGTGCACAATAAAAAATATATATAGGACAAATCTGCCACATAAAATTGTACTGAGTGGAAAGTTACCACCAAACCACAGGTATAGGTATAGAGTCCAGGTATTCAACTTGAAAAAGTCCCACAAAAGAAATAGATGTAGACTTGATGTGATGAGGTCCAGCAGGCAGCTCTCTAACTTCAACCAGGGGAAGGCAATCTGTTAGAAAAACACAATAGATAGAGGCGCCAATGGAGCAGATCAATGTTGAATCTTGATGGCTTACAATAAAAGGAGAACACAGGGTACTCACATGTAAGAAAGGCAATCAATCATGCCCATAGAGACAGGCTGGATTTCTGCAGCAGTCCAGCTAGCTGATTAGTGTCCAAAACACAGCTCCAGGATACAGGAAATCATCAAGCACAGTATACACACTAAACTGGTAGGTGCATATGCAGGATACCAGGATCAGGGTCAAGCCCAAGAGGTAGCGTAGCTCCAAGGTATACTAGGCACTCAGAGTTGGTTCAAGATAAAAACAAATTTATTTAAAAATGTAAAAGACACAACTCATATTTGTGCCAGTAAAAACTTGGACAAAAATAGAGAAACAATGCAACGCGTTTCTCAGTAAAACTGTTTCATCAGGCATGTCTCTCGTATGTTTTTCAAACCATATATAGGGCTATGCCTGTCATGTGACTCCAGTTATGTTATATATGCACTCACATGTGAATGTGGGACCCAATATATTGGACGTACTTGCAGAAAGGTCAGAGTAAGATGGGGTGAACACTTGAGGAATGTGCTAAAGAAATCCCCAAAACATAGTGTTTCAAGACACTCCTGCCCTAAGCATTCTTTAGGGAAATGTCAGTTTAAGATCACCCCTATAGAAAGTATCCCTAATAGTCACTATTACAATAGATTTACACAACTTAGACAAAGGGAGACATACTGGATCTTTAAATTTCAAACTTTTCCCAATGGGACTTAATGAAGTCATAGATTCCGCTGCCTTTGTATAAATCCTTTGTATCTAAAGGCTAAAGAATAGATCTATTAAATATGCATGCATGTGTTTTTTTATATATATGGGTGTATGTATATATGCCATGGGTCAGTGGGATCATGTGTTTGTGCACACATTTATATATGTGTACATATATATGCATTTTTATGTGTATTTTCTGTACACCAGAGTTTGTGTGTACCCACATTGCTGCATTGAGTATTTTTATACATTTTGCCCATTTTTATCAAACTCTGTACATCAGAGTTTGTGTGTACCTATATCGCTGCATTGAGTATTTTTATATATTTTGCCCATTCTTATTATACTATTAATTTAGCAATTCATAGATAAAGCAGTATCCTCATATTATTTTAGGTCACTATATTGATTTTTACACCTATTCGCCACCTTTGTGGTGTTATACACATTCTTTTATATATATATATATATATATATATATATATATATATATATATATATATATGTTTAAGCTTCACTTATATGTGGATTCTAGTATTCACTTCTCCACAAATGGGTCTATATACACATATATATATATATATATTAAAAACTTTTTTTATGTATTCACTTATTGTATATTTATACTTCATTAGTATTACACTTTATGTATCATTATTATCCATTATATGGTTATCTGTCTTCATTACATATAATGTTTATTAAAATTAGACTTACAATATATATATATGTATACATTGGTTGTCTATAGTCACACATTTGTTATATTATAAGATGACATGTTGTCATCAATGCACATACACGCTCATTTGTTATTATATAATAGTTCGTATGACTATATATATATATATTTTCAAAAGGTTCTTTTATATACACACACATTTCTTGGCATAGATTTCATGCCATCATATATTAAATTCACCTTCACATATTATTTTAAGTAAGACACCAACTTAGTTCAATCATCCCAGTATGTATACTGTATCTACTATACAAAGATAGAAGTATAATTGGCTGTCAGAAAAGTAAACTTTTTGCGCCTAGTTTACTGTGCGTACATTTACATATTATAATATAAAAGAAAGGCCACTTATGGGGACAATTTTGGAGGCTTTAAATAACGAGATCGGTTATTTAACTATTAATGATAACCAAACACACAGCAGATATTGTGTCACTAGGAACGGCTTTTGAATTTGCTTCCTGGTTGCTAAGTGACGAAAATTACGTCACCACTAACTATCTTTTAGCTTATATTGTGTTACTAAGAACGGCTTCTGAATATGTTTCCTGGTTACTAAGTGACGAAAATTACGTCACCATTAACTATCTTTTAGCCTATTTTCAATTGGGCAGCCGTTATTGACAACACCTCCTTTCTGCATGACGTTTTACTCTATGCAGACATAGGCTAAATATCGGGTGTTGTCTCGTAGCTATCACTATGCTATTGGTTGTAGGCACCGGTAATGTTATTGGTGGTTCTTACTGTCAATCTTATTGACATCATAGACTCTTAGAGTAATTTACCTATAGAATCGTGCAATTCATTCACTACTTGATTGACGGACTGAACCACCAATTAGTATGCTGCTTTTACAATCAGTGTAAATCCATGTAAGTTAAGAAAAAAACTACCCGATACACTATTTGTAACACGGCAAATCTGTAGGCATTTCACACACTTTATGAGGATATTGCAAAGAAAATAACTGTTTATTCCAAATCGTCATATATCTATTTATTGTCATATATCACCTTTATACATAAGAATGCATCAAGGTGGGTGTGTACAGGCAAAGGGTTCCCATTGGCTGGCAGTTTTTTATTGAGGGGGGTGGGAATATTAGTCCAGCTGGTAGCATAGCCCTATATAAGGTTTGAAAAACATATGAGAGACATGCCTGATGAAACAGTTTTACTGAGAAACGCGTTGCATTGTTTCTCTATTTTTGTCCAAGTTTTTACTGGCACAAATATGAGTTGTGTCTTTTACAATTTTAAATAAATTTGTTTTTATCTTGAACCAACTCTGAGTGCCTAGTATACCTTGGAGCTACGCTACCTCTTGGGCTTGACCCTGATCCTGGTATCCTGCATATACACCTACCGGTTTAGTGTGTATACTGTGCTTAATGATTTCCTGTATCCTGGAGCTGTGTTTTGGACACTAATCAGCTAGCTGGACTGCTGCAGAAATCCAGCCTGTCTCTATGGGCATAGAGACTGTCCCTTTAAATATGTGAGTTTGTGTATTAGTTCAAGTTGGAAAGATAATGTTATGGGATGTATGGTGAGGTATACAGCTGGTAGTGTCTTAAGAAAATGTGGTTTAAGTGTGAGAGATAGTAGGCCTGAATGTTTTTTGTGTCTGTGGTTTTATGTTAAGATAGAAAAATTTATTAGGAAGTATAATTTGTATGTGGTGTCTAGAGATGTGTGGTGTGAGAGTAAGATGGTTATGTGTTTGTTACGTAAAAGAGAGCAGATTTGTTTGATTGGAAATTTGAATGCAGCTGAAAGTAAACAAGTGTGGAAGAATGTAAATGAGAAATGTTTGGTGCATAGACAGAGAGATGTAGCATAGATGGCAGTGCATGGTTGTTTTGAAAGTGGCGGCGCTGTGTCACCTCCAGGGAACCCACGTCCTCTGAGTCAACCTTGTTGCTTTTACCTCCAAAATAAAAGAGCTCACAATAGTGTAGCAGATTTCAGACAATGTGATAGGCACACAAACTGGTTATACTCACAAGATTGCAGTTAAAATAAGCCTTTTCTATCACAAAGGTGCCTTCAGGTGCAGCTTCAGGTTTTATTTAAAATACACTCAACGCGTTTTGGCTAAAAGAAGCCTTTATCAAGAGCATAAAGAGCATACATTTCTGGAAAAAATGGTTGTACAATACATATCTATATTGTTGGAGAATATTACTAGTACCCCTCATCTAATTGAAACCATAATTGCTATTGCAGTGGGGGCACCAGCCAAAAACAAAACCTTTATATAATTATATTATGCTGTCATCAAATTGTTAGTCAGAAAGAGTGTACTGAGTTTCTGGCTGCCACCACCACCATTAGTATCAGCACCATCACTACCAGTGTCTGTGTCTGCTTTTAGTTGTGTAAGTGGGACAATCACTGTTGGCTGTTTCACAGAGTCAAATATCCTTTCCAATGTCTTTGTCTGATCCCCTGGAGCAGCGGCAGTTGTGGCAGCAGAAGCAGGCTCATCTTCAGCATCTGCTGTAGCATGCATTCCCATGTCCACCAGGAGTAGGAGATATGCAGGGCCCACCGCTACCAGGACTAGTAGCAGCAAACAAAAGTGGATAGTGGATGGGAACAGAAGGTGAATGTGCTGAATTGTCATTGTTTGGCTCAAAACTAGTAGTAGGATTGGGAGAAAACCAAAGGTTACCAAGCAGCCTCCATGTATACGTCAGCTTTTTACCCAGTCTACTCCCAAAACCACCTGCACCAGTGTTCGCCCATTCCGCCACTCTCCTGATTCCCTCTGTTTTATAGCAACATCAGCCAGGTGGGTTTATCACAATCTGAAAGGCTGTCTCTGAGCAACTGCAGCAGCAGAATTAAGCCACAGGCTACAGGAGATGTAGATGATCCCATTTTGCCAAGCAGTTAAGGAGAAGAAGAGGGAAGTATTGAACAGTTTTATTCCCCAGTCTTTATTTTGGGCAATGAGTATCTTACTGCAACTCCCAGCATGTCTGCTACAGCCTTATTCTCTATACTCCATCTTATATACATAAAAGCAATTGTACTACTGTTTTTTGAGTAACTGTCAGAAATGGGGGAGCACAACCTTCATTGGCATAATAACAACAAAGAATACAGTAGCTGTTACTTTCTATGGCAGATGCTAGAATGTAAAAGCCACAGAACTTGAGCTGCTCAGAAGCTGAATGTGTGTAATATTCAACCTCTGCAGTTTGGCTGAATGTTAAGATTAAAAGTACAAGTGCTAACAAACCCACTTTACTATAAATTTGTGTTGTAACACTGAATATTTAGATAACAAATATTATTTAGATGTTATCTTGCAATTCAGTGTAATTTATATTAGTAGTTTTGAATTGGAAGATGAGTACTTAAATACCTCTTTAAAATACTCTATCTCAGGTAAATAAACTGATATACAAACATTAAAGCAGCCTGATGAAACGACCGGAAGGTCGAGAAACGCGTTGCTGTTGTCATTTCATATGAATTATATGTTTTAACAGTGATTTTAATAAATTTGCTTTTACGATATCCCCGCTCTTTTGTATACTGCTTTTTGGTTGGTCCGGTTACCCGCCGCTCATACTAAGAGCTAAAAGCAATTGGTCCTATTACGGGCAACTCGTTCCTCTGACGCTTCTACCTCCTGTAGCTGCGGATTGGACCCTGGAGTTCCGGATCTATCTTTCCATTGGTTCGTCTGGCGGGCGACTAAGGTCCCGTCCTGTCTAGTGAGGCATACGTTTATGCCATCATTTTTGTGAGTATCCTGACTCGTTGTGTGTGCTGTCTCCTGCCTTTATCACTCCAGCCGCAGGAAAAAAGTCAGTAGTTAAGAGCTTTCTGGGCTAACGCCGGTTTATAAAGCTCTTAACTACTGTACTCTAAAGTACACTAACACCCATAAACTACCTATGTACCCCTAAACCGAGGTCCCCCCACATCGCCGCCACTCGATTAAATTTTTTTAACCCCTAATCTGCCGACCGCCACCTACGTTATCCTTATGTACCCCTAATCTGCTGCCCCTAACACCGCCGACCCCTGTATTATATTTATTAACCCCTAATCTGCCCCCCACAACGTCTCCGCCAGCTACCTACACTTATTAACCCCTAATCTGCCGTCCGCACGCCGCCGCCAGCTACATTATCCCTATGTACCCCTAATCTGCTGCCCCTAACACCGCCGACCCCTATATTATATTTATTAACCCCTAATCTGCCCCCCACAACGTCGCCTCCACCTGCCTACACTTATTAACCCCTAATCTGCCGAGCGGACCTGAGCGCTACTATAATAAAGTTATTAACCCCTAATCCGCCTCACTAACCCTATAATAAATAGTATTAACCCCTAATCTGCCCTCCCTAACATCGCCGACACCTAACTTCAATTATTAACCCCTAATCTGCCGACCGGAGCTCACCGCTATTCTAATAAATGGATTAACCCCTAAAGCTAAGTCTAACCCTAATACTAACACCCCCCTAAATTAAATATAATTTAAATTTAACGAAATAAATTAACTCTTATTAAATAAATTATTCCTATTTAAAGATAAATACTTACCTGTAAAATAAATCCTAATATAGCTACAATATAAATTATATTTATATTATAGCTATTTTAGGATTTATATTTATTTTACAGGTAACTTTGTATTTATTTTAACCAGGTACAATAGCTATTAAATAGTTAAGAACTATTTAATAGCTAAAATAGTTAAAATAATTACAAATTTACCTGTAAAAGAAATCCTAACCTAAGTTACAATTAAAACTAACACTATACTATCAATAAATTAATTAAATAAACTACCTACAATTACCTACAATTAACCTAACACTACACTATCAATAAATTAATTAAATACAATTCCTACAAATAAATACAATTACATAAACTTGCTAAAGTACAAAAAATAAAAAAGAACTAAGTTACAAAAAATAAAAAAGATATCTACAAACATAAGAAAAATATTACAACAATTTTAAACTAATTACACCTACTCTAAGCCCCCTAATAAAACAACAAAGCCCCCCAAAATAAAAAATGCCCTACCCTATTCTAAATTACTAAAGTTAAAAGCTCTTTTACCTTACCAGCCCTGAACAGGGCCCTTTGCGGGGCATGCCCCAAGAAGTTCAGCTCTTTTGCCTGTAAAAAAAAAACATACAATACCCCCCGCCAACATTACAACCCACCACCCACATACCCCTAATCTAACCCAAACCCCCCTTAAATAAACCTAACACTAAGCCCCTGAAGATCATCCTACCTTGTCTTCACCTCACCAGGTATCACCGATCCGTCCTGGCTCCAAAATCTTCATCCAACCCAAGCGGGGGTTGGCGATCCATCATCCGGTGCCTGAAGAGGTCCAGAAGTGGCTCCAAAGTCTTCATCCTATCCGGGAAGAAGAGGCGATCCGGACCGGCAACCATCTTGATCCAAGCGGCATCTTCTATCTTCATCCGATGACGACGGGCTCCATCCTGAAGACCTCCACCGCGGACCCATCTTCTTCCGGCGACGTCCAACTGCAGAATGACGGTTCCTTTAAGGGACGTCATCCAAGATGGCGTCCCTCGAATTCCGATTGGCTGATAGGATTCTATCAGCCAATCGGAATTAAGGTAGGAATATTCTGATTGGCTGATTGGATCAGCCAATCGGATTGAACTTGATTCTGATTGGCTGATTCCATCAGCCAATCAGAATATTCCTACCTTAATTCCGATTGGCTGATAGAATCCTATCAGCCAATCGGAATTCGAGGGACGCCATCTTGGATGACGTCCCTTAAAGGAACCGTCATTCGGCTAGTAGGCGTCGTGAGAAGAGGATGTTCCGCGTCGGAGGTCTGCAAGATGGATCCGGAAGAAAGAAGATTGAAGATGCCGTTGATAGAAGACTTCATCCGGATCATGGACCTCTTCAGTTCCCGCTTGGATGAAGACTTCATCTGGATCATGGACCTCTTCAGCTCCCGCTTGGATGAAGACTTCAGCCGGATCATGGACCTCTTCAGCCCCCCGCTTGGGCTTGGATCAGGACATCGGAGGAGCTCTTCAGGACGGATCGGTGAACCTGGCAGGGTGAAGATAAGGTAGGAAGATCTTCAGGGGCTTAGTGTTAGGTTTATTTAAGGGGGGTTTGGGTTAGATTAGGGGTATGTGGGTGGTGGGTTGTAAATGTTGGGGGGGGGTATTGTATGTTTTTTTTTACAGGCAAAAGAGCTGAATTCTTTGGGGCATGCCCCGCAAAGGGCCCTGTTCAGGGCTGGTAAGGTAAAAGAGCTTTGAACTGTAGTAATTTAGAATAGGGTAGGGCATTTTTTTATTTTGGGGGGTCTTTGTTATTTTATTAGGGGGCTTAGAGTAGGTGTAATTAGTTTAAAATTGTTGTAATATTTTTCTTATGTTTGTAAATATTTTTTTATTTTTTGTAACTTAGTTATTTTTTTTTGTACTTTAGCTAGTTTATTTAATTGTATTTATTTGTAGCAATTGTATTTAATTAATTTATTGATAGTGTAGTGTTAGGTTAATTGTAGGTAGTTTATTTAATTAATTTATTGATAGTCTAGTGTTAGGTTTATTTGTAACTTAGGTTAGGATTTATTTTACAGGTAATTTTGTAATTATTTTAACTAGGTAGCTATTAAATAGTTCTTAACTATTTAATAGCTATTGTACCTGGTTAAAATAAATACAAAGTTACCTGTAAAATAAATATTAATCCTAAAATAGCTATAATATAAATATAATTTATATTGTAGCTATATTAGGATTTATTTTACAGGTAAGTATTTATCTTTAAATAGGAATAATTTATTTAATAAGAGTTAATTTATTTAGTTAGATTTAAATTATATTTAACTTAGGGGGGTGTTAGTATTAGGGTTAGACTTAGCTTTAGGGGTTAATCCATTTATTAGAATAGCGGTGAGCTCCGGTCGGCAGATTAGGGGTTAATAATTGAAGTTAGGTGTCGGCGATGTTAGGGAGGGCAGATTAGGGGTTAATACTATTTATGATAGGGTTAGTGAGGCGGATTTGGGGTTAATAACTTTATTATAGTAGCGCTCAGGTCCGCTCGGCAGATTAGGGGTTAATAAGTGTAGGCAGGTGGAGGCGACGTTGTGGGGGGCAGATTAGGGGTTAATAAATATAATATAGGGGTCGGCGATGTTAGGGCAGCAGATTAGGGGTACATAGGGATAATGTAAGTAGCGGCTGTTTACGGAGCGGCAGATTAGGGGTTAATAATAATATGCAGGGGTCAGCGATAGCGGGGGCGGCAGATTAGGGGTTAATAAGTGTAAGGTTAGGGGTGTTTAGACTCGGGGTACATGTTAGAGTGTTAGGTGCAGACGTAGGAAGTGTTTCCCCATAGGAAACAATGGGGCTGCGTTAGGAGCTGAACGCGGCTTTTTTGCAGGTGTTAGGTTTTTTTTCAGCTCAAACAGCCCCATTGTTTCCTATGGGGGAATCATGCACGAGCACGTTTTTGAGGCTGGCCGCGTCCGTAAGCAACTCTGGTATCGAGAGTTGAAGCTGCGTTAAAAATGCTCTACGCTCCTTTTTTGGAGCCTAACACAGCCTTTATGTGGACTCTCGATACCAGAGTTATTTTTATGGTGCGGCCAGTAAAAAGCGGGCGTTAGTTTTTCGGCTCGTTACTGACAAAACTCCAAATCTAGCCGTTAGGTTTTTAGTAGCTAACCAAACTTGATCTCCAATTTGATATTGTGGCGGTACTCTCCTACGTAGATCATAGTAATGTTTTTGGGTAGTTTGTGCTTTCAAAATGTTTTCTTTTATGAACCTGAAATTATCCAGTAAGGTGTTATTCAGTTCATCAATCAAGGGTGACTCAGATGCTTCAGGTGAGATTGTGGAAATGGTTGGGTGATAGCCATAGTTCACGAAGAATGGAGACAATTTTGTTGAGGAGTTGGTTAAGTTATTATAAGAAAATTCTGCAAAGGGAAGATAAGTGAACCATTGGTTTTGTTGATCAGAGCAGAAGCATCGCAAGTATTCATCCAGCCATTGATTGATCCTCTCCACTTGTCCATTAGCTTGTGGGTGAAATGAAGTCGTATATTGGTGAGAGATATTGAGAGATTTACATAAGTTTTTCCAAAAGTGTGAAGTGAACTGGGTTCCGCGGTCTGAAATTATAGTAGAAGGAACACCATGTAGTCGGAGAATTTGTTGAATAAAAAGGGTGGCAGTTTCAGCTGATGTTGAAAGTTTATGGAATGGTAGGAAATGTATATATTTACAAATTTTGAAACTGGCACTAGGAATAGTGGGTTTTGGGATAGGTAGATAAATTATCCGGTGCTGACCCTAAATATGTATATGCAAGAGGGGTTAGGTAAGGGAACCAAAAGGTTTAGGGTTTATTTAGCACTCATCCCTAAAATTGTAGAATTTAAAAAATTGAATTTTTAATAGTAACCATTTAAAAAAACCAAGGAGAATCCTTGATAATGTACCCTCGCTAAAACTGTGCACCTAGCCCCCCTGTTTCCTGGCGGAGAAATAGGATAATAATAATCTCCACTATGAACGCTCACACAGTACAAAATTAAGGGGGAACCTTAAGGGATTATACAGCGTACTGAATAGAAAGGATACTGTATTAAATTAACATAGGGAGAATATGCTCTTATTGACCATACGCTAAGGAATAAACAAATATCTATAGAAGGATAACACATAACAACTAACATAGGTATTGCCACATAGGTTCCATAACATGGACTGGATCTAATCATGCAGCACCTAAGCCGCTGGATAACGACCATGTATATATATATATCGATCCTTGATAGAGACAGGATATACTGACATAACACATGGATTGCCACATTAGTTTGATACCATGATTCTGATGTAGCCACGCAGCACCTAAGCCAGCAAATAAGTAGCCATGCAGCACCTAAGCCGGCAAATAACGCCTATGGATATGTGTATATTAGTCATACATATGAATAATGATATAACAACCTATAGATTAAGCAGTAACTAGTTGCAAAAAGGGACTTATGCCATTGTTTACATCCAATGACGATATTTACAAAGGATTGTTATCTGATAGACCAGCCGGTCCCCATTGTAACACTGCAGACTTAATGATTGGTACGTCAAAAAATGTTGGATCCAATTACGCCGCAAATGACAATCGCGCCTACCACACACCGCTCTGGATTGGTCACTGAATGGGCGGACGTCAATGTGAGATAGGGATTGGTTATGAACTTCCTTACCAGCACTACATAAAGGGGTGGCACCCGGGCCTCGGCTTACTTGTTCACATTGAGAAAGGCTGATTAATACAGCCGAAACGCGTTTGTGCTCACGGAAAGCACTTTGTTGTGCATCTACATTTGGTTTTAACACTGTCCCTAGTCCCTGACACCTGAAGCCGAGGGAGCTGCTATCGGCCAGGAAACAGGGGGGCTAGGTGCACAGTTTTAGCGAGGGTACATTATCAAGGATTCTCCTTGGTTTTTTTAAATGGTTACTATTAAAAATTCAATTTTTTAAATTCTACAATTTTAGGGATGAGTGCTAAATAAACCCTAAACCTTTTGGTTCCCTTACCTAACCCCTCTTGCATGGTATGAAATGTGCCATTTTTGTAAAACTATCTACCACGACCATTATGGTTGTTTGATTGTTGGATACAGGTAGATCGACAATAAAGTCAATTCCGATTTGTTTCCAAGGTCTGTCAGACACTGGTATGGAAGTCAGGAGACCATAAGGCAGTTTCCTTTCGGTCTTGCAGGTTTGGCAAATGACACATCCCTTTATATAATCCGAGACAGAATCTTTGAGTTGTGGCCACCAATATGTCCTTTTAATGAGTTCCATAGTACGATTTTGTCCTGGGTGACCTGCAAGAGGTGGATCATGGTGTTGTTTAATAATTTGCATCTGGAGGATTTCAGGAACGTATATTTTACCGTCTTTGTAGAAAATGCCATCTTTTTCTTTTAATTCCTTTAGTAGATATTCAGGTATCGTTGTTGATTTGTTTTTAATTTCTATGAGGTTTTGTGAAGTAACCCCAATGAAACGTTACTTCGGTATGATGGTTGTGGGGTTTTGAGTGATTTGAGGTGGTGAGAATTGGCGAGAAAGGGCATCTGCTTTTCCGTTTTTGTGTGCCGGTCGGTACACGATTTGAAAATCAAATCTAGCAAAATAGAGACTCCACCTAACCTGTCTAGCGGATAAAGTTTTATTATTTTGAAGATACTGCAGGTTCTTGTGGTCAGTAAAAATGATAAAGGGTGTCTTTGCTCCCTCAAGGAGGTGCCTCCAGAACTCCAAAGATCTTCGAATAGCCAGTAACTCCTTATCCCCAATTGAATAATTCCTTTCAGCAGATGACATAGTTTTTGAGTAAAAGGATATGGGGTGTAAAGGTGTCTTTGGTCCATCCTGTTGTGAGAGAACTGCTCCAATAGCGTAATCTGATGAATCTACTTCTAAAATGAACTGTAATTCAATGTTAGGAAAACGTAATATTGGGGCTTCAGTAAAAGCTTGTTTGAGGTAGTTAAAAACTTTTGAATGTGTATCGTTCCAAACATAGGGATGTGTGGAACCTGTCAGTTGAGTTAGTGATCTGACAATGGAGGAGAAATTTTTTATAAATTTACGATAGTAATTTGAAAAACCTAAAAATCTTTGTAAAGATTTCCTGTCTTTTGGTTGTGGTCAGTCTTTAACAGACTCCACCTTTTCAGCTTGCATTCGAATGCCATTTGGTGAAATAGTATAACCAAGAAACGAGACAGTGGTGTTGTGAAATGAGCATTTTTCCAGTTTAGCGTATAGTTTATGTATCTTTAGACGAGCTAACACCCAACGGACATGTTTTATATGTTCTGTTAAATTGTGAGAATATATTAGTATATCATCTAAGTATACTACAATACATATATCCAACAAATCTCGAAAGATATCATTTATAAAGTGCTGGAAAGCTGCAGGGGCATTACAAAGGCCGTATTCGTATAGCCCATACCTAGTTCTAAATGCTGTGAGCCATTCGTCACCTTCCCTAATTCGAATGAGGTTGTAGGCCCCTCTTAAATCCAGCTTAGTAAATATAGTGGCATTAGATAATCTTTCGATCAATTCGGGAATTAAAGGGAGAGGGTATCGTTTTTTTACTGTCCGTTTGTTAAGTTCACGGTAATCTATTATAGGCCTTAAGGAGGAATCTTTGTTAGTAACAAAGAACATTTCGCCTGCAGTGGGAGAGGAAGATGGTCAAATAAAACCTTTCTTCAAATTATCTTGTAAATACTGTTTTAAGTGATTTAACTCAGGTTGATTTAATGGATATAGATGCCCGACAGGTAATGTAGAACCTGGTATTAGTTCAATTGGGCAATCATATATGCGGTGGGGTGGTAGTGAATCAGCTTCAGTTTTACTGAATACTTCTTTGAAATCTTTATAAGGTTCTGGAATATTTAGCTCCTCAGTTTGTGTTTGTAACACAACTGGGTGTGGAAAACAAGTTGAAGTACAATAGGAGGATTTAAAGTTTAGTGTGAAGTCTACCCAATCTATTTCAGGATTATGTAATTGCAACCAAAACAATCCTAAAAACTATTGGGAAATGTGGGGATGTTATGACGTCGAAAGCTACATACTCAGTATGACCTTCCCTTGTAGTGACCAGGAGGGGAATTGTTTTATGAGTAATGGGTCCATTGGATATTATGGAACCATCAATAACTTTCAGTGAAACAGGTTTTTTTTTTAACACCAAAGGTATTTTATTTTGTTGTACAAGGGTTGTGTCTATGAAGTTGCCGAAAGCCCCAGAGTCTACTATTGCGTGTGTTGTTAATCTCTTAAGGTCCCACTGTAATAGGAGAGACAAATTACAGTAACACATAGATTTTTCTGTACAAGCAGAATTATTAAGAAATGTGGACTTACTTTTCTTATTTTTCTTTAGAATCGGACATTCAGTAACTGGATGGTTTGGGTTAGCACAATACATGCAGAGTCGGTTATTCCTCCTTCTTATTCGTTCATCCGGTGTGAGTGGTCCACGAATAACCCCAATCTCCATTGGTATTGGTTGTTCAGCCGATCCAGCTTTCACGTAGGAATGAGTAGATGTAGATCCTCTGGATGGACCCTCTGAGGCTGTTCGTTCTGCCTTCCTTTCTCTAAGCCTACGATCTATCTGAGTAGCAACTTTCATGAGTGCTTCAAGGGTACTTGGTAGTTCCATTCTTGCAAGTTCATCCTTTACTGCTTCTGCCAAGCCAAGTCTGAACTGGTTCCTAAGTGATACCAAACTCCATGCGGAATCTGAGGCGTACAATTTGAAGTCGGTAATATATTCTTCGACGGATCTTTTCCCTTGTTTCAGACTCCTCATCTTTTGTTCAGCTGACAGTTGAATATCTGAATCTCGGTAGAGTTCATCCATTGCTGAGAAGAAATCAGTCAGGGAATGTAGTAGTGGATCGTTAGTTTCGCATAAATGATCAGCCCAGATTCTAGGTTCAGACCTTAGGAAAGAAATGGTAGAAAGCACCCTAATCCTATCTGTAGAGTAGGTTTTAGGTTTAAGGTTGAATAGCAAATAACAGGCATTTTTGAACTGCCTAAACAACCTTCTATCGCCAGAAAAAAGTTCAGGTAGGCTTACCTGTGGTTCAGGATTGGTTGTTAGTTGTTCTTTTAATTCTATTATTATTTCTCTCAAAACTTGATTCTCTACTTGCAAATCTAGTATTGCCTGTCCCATACGGTCTACCTTTTGGTTTAAATTATAAACAACTTGAGGCAAATCAATTTGGGGTAGTTCTGTGGGCTCCATGTTAGCAAACAAATCTTTTTAAGGCTTAGTATTATGTAATATTCAACCTCTGCAGTTTGGCTGAATGTTAAGATTAAAAGTACAAGTGCTAACAAACCCACTTTACTATAAATTTGTGTTGTAACACTGAATATTTAGATAACAAATATTCTTTAGCTGTTATCTTACAATTCAGTGTAATTTAGATTAGTAGTTTTGAATTGGAAGATGAGTACTTAAATACCTCTTTAAAATACTCTATCTCAGGTAAATAAACTGATATACAAATATTAAAGAGTTAAGGTGGATGAGCAACCTATTTGTAGGCAACTATCATAGTATTAGCAGGCAACGGATATAAACTGCAAGAAATGTAGCCAAAGGTCTGGAGGTCATGAATACACAGGATTTGGATACTGACATAGAACATGCGCTAGTACATCACTACATTAGGCTGTTACTTTAGTAGTTAGAGATAGCATCAGACAATCTAAAGTATAACCGAAGTTAGCGTAACAAATAGTATATACTCTTTAAGGCTTACTTGGTTGATGGGAGAGAGGTCAGTGGCGTGGCTGCAGCTCCGGTGCTAACCCGCAGAGTGATTGAACATACAGAGCGTGTGAACGTCTCTGCTTGCAGCGTGTGACGTCAGAGACAGCAGCGTTAGTTGCAAGATATCCGGGAAGTGAGAATCTAGATTGTAACAGCAACAATAGTAAGTACATTTAAGAAAAAGTTTTTACCTCGGTCCTCCAGTGGAGTGAAGTAGGTATAATTCCTAGTTCCAATAAGTTAGTTGGTAAAGGCAGACAGAAATCCAGAGTTGCAGTCCATATGGGTAGGAAATTCACCACAGCGATGGCATAACATATAAGTCCTTCTCAGAAAGCACTACTCAGAATAAATCTGTAAGCAAAAGAGGATTTGGTTAAAGTTAAATCCAATAGAAAAAGGAGATGGCTCAGAGATAGCTCCAGTAGTGGGAACAAAATACTAAGCAATGATTGCTAATAGATGGAATGGTTAAATAGGATCAGCTGGTCTGTCATTGGAGGAATGGTAATTAGAGGCAGGACCTACAGCTAAACCCTGACATGACTCCCCCCCTCAAGCAAGCTGAACCTCAGCTTGAGGTCTGGGATGGTCCGGAAACTTTCGGTGAAACTGAGAAACCAAATGTGGCGCCCGAAGGTTGGAAGCAGGTTCCCAAGTGTCAACCTCTTCAGAGAAATTTTTCCATCTGACAAGATATTGTAAAACCCCTTTAAAATGTCGTGCAACTCTTGTACTTCATAGAAATCTGAATCCTTAATAGATGGAGGAAGAGAAGAATTGGTCCGTGTAGGCGTGTAAGGTTTCAAAAGAGACACATGGAATGTAGGGTGCACTAGCATGCTGGGAGGTAATTCCAGAGTAACTGCATTGTCGTTAACTACTTTCTTAATGCGGAAAGGTCCACAGAATTTCTGGGTTAGTTTACTACTGGGTACTTGTAGTCTTAGGTTTTTAGTAGCTAACCAAACTTGATCTCCAATTTGATATTGTGGCGGTACTCTCCTACGTAGATCATAGTAATGTTTTTGGGTAGTTTGTGCTTTCAAAATGTTTTCTTTTATGAACCTGAAATTATCCAGTAAGGTGTTATTCAGTTCATCAATCAAGGGTGACTCAGATGCTTCAGGTGAGATCGTGGAAATGGTTGGGTGATAGCCATAGTTCGCGAAGAATGGAGACAATTTTGTTGAGGAGTTGGTTAAGTTATTATAAGAAAATTCTGCAAAGGGAAGATAAGTGAACCATTGGTTTTGTTGATAAGAGCAGAAGCATCGCAAGTATTCATCCAGCCATTGATTGATCCTCTCCACTTGTCCATTAGCTTGTGGGTGAAATGAAGTCGTATATTGGTGAGAGATATTGAGAGATTTACATAAGTTTTTCCAAAAGTGTGAAGTGAACTGGGTTCCGCGGTCTGAAATTATAGTAGAAGGAACACCATGTAGTCGGAGAATTTGTTGAATAAAAAGGGTGGCAGTTTCAGCTGATGTTGGAAGTTTATGGAATGGTATGAAATGTGCCATTTTTGTAAAACTATCTACCACGACCATTATGGTTTTTTGATTGTTGGATACAGGTAGATCGACAATAAAGTCAATTCCGATATGTTTCCAAGGTCTGTCAGACACTGGTATGGAAGTCAGGAGACCATAAGGCAGTTTCCTTTCGGTCTTGCAGGTTTGGCAAATGACACATCCCTTTATATAATCCGAGACAGAATCTTTGAGTTGTGGCCACCAATATGTCCTTTTAATGAGTTCCATAGTACGATTTTGTCCTGGGTGACCTGCAAGAGGTGGATCATGGTGTTGTTTAATAATTTGCATCTGTAGGATTTCAGGAACGTATATTTTACCGTCTTTGTAGAAAATGCCATCTTTTTCTTTTAATTCCTTTAGTAGATATTCAGGTATCGTTGTTGATTTGTTTTTAATTTCTATGAGGTTTTGTGAAGTAACCCCAATGAAACGTTACTTCGGTATGATGGTTGTGGGGTTTTGAGTGATTTGAGGTGGTGAGAATTGGCGAGAAAGGGCATCTGCTTTTCCGTTTTTGTGTGCCGGTCGGTACACGATTTGAAAATCAAATCTAGCAAAATAGAGACTCCACCTAACCTGTCTAGCGGATAAAGTTTTATTATTTTGAAGATACTGCAGGTTCTTGTGGTCAGTAAAAATGATAAAGGGTATCTTTGCTCCCTCAAGGAGGTGCCTCCAGAACTCCAAAGATCTTCGAATAGCCAGTAACTCCTTATCCCCAATTGAATAATTCCTTTCAGCAGATGACATAGTTTTTGAGTAAAAGGATATGGGGTGTAAAGGTGTCTTTGGTCCATCCTGTTGTGAGAGAACTGCTCCAATAGCGTAATCTGATGAATCTACTTCTAAAATGAACTGTAATTCAATGCTAGGAAAACGTAATATTGGGGCTTCAGTAAAAGCTTGTTTGAGGTAGTTAAAAACTTTTGAATGTGTATCGTTCCAAACATAGGGATGTGTGGAACCTGTCAGTTGAGTTAGTGGTCTGACAATGGAGGAGAAATTTTTTATAAATTTACGATAGTAATTTGAAAAACCTAAAAATCTTTGTAAAGATTTCCTGTCTTTTGGTTGTGGCCAGTCTTTAACAGACTCCACCTTTTCAGCTTGCATTCGAATGCCATTTGGTGAAATAGTATAACCAAGAAACGAGACAGTGGTGTTGTGAAATGAGCATTTTTCCAGTTTAGCGTATAGTTTATGTATCTTTAGACGAGCTAACACCCAACGGACATGTTTTATATGTTCTGTTAAATTGTGAGAATATATTAGTATATCATCTAAGTATACTACAATACATATATCCAACAAATCTCGAAAGATATCATTTATAAAGTGCTGGAAAGCTGCAGGGGCATTGCAAAGGCCGAATGGCATCACAAGGTATTCGTATAGCCCATACCTAGTTCTAAATGCTGTGAGCCATTCGTGACCTTCCCTAATTCGAATGAGGTTGTAGGCCCCTCTTAAATCCAGCTTAGTAAATATAGTGGCATTAGATAATCTTTCGATCAATTCGGGAATTAAAGGGAGAGGGTATCGTTTTTTTACTGTCCGTTTGTTAAGTTCACGGTAATCTATTATAGGCCTTAAGGAGGAATCTTTGTTAGTAACAAAGAACATTTCGCCTGCAGTGGGAGAGGAAGATGGTCAAATAAAACCTTTCTTCAAATTATCTTGTAAATACTGTTTTAAGTGATTTAACTCAGGTTGATTTAATGGATATAGATGCCCGACAGGTAATGTAGAACCTGGTATTAGTTCAATTGGGCAATCATATATGCGGTGGGGTGGTAGTGAATCAGCTTCAGTTTTACTGAATACTTCTTTGAAATCTTTATAAGGTTCTGGAATATTTAGCTCCTCAGTTTGTGTTTGTAACACAACTGGGTGTGGAAAACAATTTGAAGTACAATAGGAGGATTTAAAGTTTAGTGTGAAGTCTACCCAATCTATTTCAGGATTATGTAATTGCAACCAAAACAATCCTAAAAACTATTGGGAAATGTGGGGATGTTATGACGTTGAAAGCTACATACTCAGTATGACCTTCCCTTGTAGTGACCAGGAGGGGAATTGTTTTATGAGTAATGGGTCCATTGGATATTATGGAACCATCAATAACTTTCAGTGAAACAGGTTTTTTTTTTTAACACCAAAGGTATTTTATTTTGTTGTACAAGGGTTGTGTCTATGAAGTTGCCGAAAGCCCCAGAGTCTACTATTGCGTGTGTTGTTAATCTCTTAAGGTCCCACTGTAATAGGAGAGACAAATTACAGTAACACATAGGTTTTTCTGTACAAGCAGAATTATTAAGAAATGTGGACTTACTTTTCTTATTTTTCTTTAGAATCGGACATTCAGTAACTGGATGGTTTGGGTTAGCACAATACATGCAGAGTCGGTTATTCCTCCTTCTTATTCGTTCATCCGGTGTGAGTGGTCCACGAATAACCCCAATCTCCATTGGTATTGGTTGTTCAGCCGATCCAGCTTTCACGTAGGAATGAGTAGATGTAGATCCTCTGGATGGACCCTCTGAGGCTGTTCGTTCTGCCTTCCTTTCTCTAAGCCTACGATCTATCTGAGTAGCAACTTTCATGAGTGCTTCAAGGGTACTTGGTAGTTCCATTCTTGCAAGTTCATCCTTTACTGCTTCTGCCAAGCCAAGTCTGAACTGGTTCCTAAGTGATACCAAACTCCATGCGGAATCTGAGGCGTACAATTTGAAGTCGGTAATATATTCTTCGACGGATCTTTTCCCTTGTTTCAGACTCCTCATCTTTTGTTCAGCTGACAGTTGAATATCTGAATCTCAGTAGAGTTCATCCATTGCTGCGAAGAAATCAGTCAGGGAATGTAGTAGTGGATCGTTAGTTTCGCATAAATGATCAGCCCAGATTCTAGGTTCAGACCTTAGGAAGGAAATGGTAGAAAGCACCCTAATCCTATCTGTAGAGTAGGTTTTAGGTTTAAGGTTGAATAGCAAATGACAGGCATTTTTAAACTGCCTAAACAACCTTCTATCGCCAGAAAAAAGTTCAGGTAGGCTTACCTGTGGTTCAGGATTGGTTGTTAGTTGTTCTTTTAATTCTATTATTATTTCTCTCAAAACTTGATTCTCTACTTGCAAATCTAGTATTGCCTGTCCCATACGGTCTACCTTTTGGTTTAAATTATAAACAACTTGAGGCAAATCTATTTGGGGTAGTTCTGTGGGCTCCATGTTAGCAAGCAAATATTTTTAAGGCTTAGTATTATGTAATATTCAACCTCTGCAGTTTGGCTGAATGTTAAGATTAAAAGTACAAGTGCTAACAAACCCACTTTACTATAAATTTGTGTTGTAACACTGAATATTTAGATAACAAATATTCTTTAGATGTTATCTTACAATTCAGTGTAATTTAGATTAGTAGTTTTGAATTGGAAGATGAGTACTTAAATACCTCTTTAAAATACTCTATCTCAGGTAAATAAACTGATATACAAACATTAAAGAGTTAAGGTGGATGAGCAACCTATTTGTAGGCAACTATCATAGTATTAGCAGGGAACGGATATAAACTGCAAGAAATGTAGCCAAAGGTCTGGAGGTCATGAATACACAGGATTTGGATACTGACATAGAACATGCGCTAGTACATCACTACATTAGGCTGTTACTTTAGTAGTTAGAGATAGCATCAGACAATCCAAAGTATAACCGAAGTTAGCGTAACAAATAGTATATACTCTTTAAGGCTTACTTGGTTGATGGGAGAGAGGTCAGTGGCGTGGCTGCAGCTCCGGTGCTAACCCGCAGAGTGATTGAACATACGCTTGCAGCGTGTGACGTCAGAGACAGCAGCGTTAGTTGCAAGATATCCGGGAAGTGAGAATCTAGATTGTAACAGCAACAATACTAAGTACATTTAAGAAAAAGTTTTTACCTTGGTCCTCCAGTGGAGTGAAGTAGGTATAATTCCTAGTTCCAATAAGTTAGTTGGTAAAGGCAGACAGAAATCCAGAGTTGCAGTCCATATGGGTAGGAAATTCACCACAGCGATGGCATAACATATAAATCCTTCTCAGAAAGCACTACTCAGAATAAATCTGTAAGCAAAAGAGGGTTTGGTTAAAGTTAAATCCAATAGGCAAAGGAGATGGCTCAGAGATAGCTCCAGTAGTGGGAACAAAATACTAAGCAATGATTGCTAATAGATGGAATGGTTAAATAGGATCAGCTGGTCTGTCATTGGAGGAATGGTAATTAGAGGCAGGACCTACAGCTAAACCCTGACAATGTGTGATGGCTGACTTGTCACTATTTATGATGACAGCATATTGACTAGGATCTACATTTGTTTTCTATATATATCTGTTATTTTTTTTTTTGGTTTTGCTTTTACATTTTTCAAAAGAGCTTTATTTAGATCAAATGAGCATACACGTCATAAATTGAATGCACGAAACATACATCAAGAATGTTACATTGTAAAGCATCTTCAGAGCAACTCCTTAATAAGATCACATTCTTTAGGTCAGCCTATGTCTTAATGGAGCCCAATTTCTAATATTATAGACCTCCCTTGGGTCCTTAACAAGATCTTGGATGAACAGTATTGGGCACATATAGAGATAAAGGGAAAGCTGGGGGTAAGGGAAATAAAGAATTATAATATTCCAAACAATGTAAGATAAATATATTAAAAAAGTCTCTGACCAGACCATGCATCTACAAAACACATTGAGTGCAATTATAAAAGGCAATATACCTTGTTGTAAATATGAGGTTAGTTGTGAACTTAATTTGACTGATCCAACAGTTTGAAATAATTTTGATGTGGCGTAAGGAGGACATGTTACTGACTATGTGTAAGATAGATATACTATGTTGTTACAATGATTAATTTGAATGTCCATTCGTGTTAAGAAAGGCGTTCTGTGGCATGGCGCAAAACATCTTATCGAGGAATAAGGCTAAGACACAAAGGTATTCAGAGTATACTAGGGTGCAATACAATGTAGAGAGTATTACGCACTATAGATATCAATTGTTGTAGCTTAGTCACCCAAAGGTCGTGATGGTGTTGCTACAGTAATTTTATATATATTTATAGTTCAAGTGAGACTGCTGAAAACATAGTGAGTTTATATTGAGGCTGTATGATCTGCTATGTTAGGTTGGTTTAAACATTAGCTCTGGTTTCACAAGTAAATTAATTAACTATATGCCTGCATAAGCCAGAATGTTATGGGCATTGTTAACATGCTGTGCATTAAGTTAAATTTTTCTTGGTGTTAGCTCCCTCATGGCTACGGCTGCTAGTCACTGAGGAGAGATACATATTATATGAAGCATGCTTTCAGCAGTGACATGAGGTATATTAAAAAATTAGCCATAATATATTCATTTCCACTAGTCGACACAATAAACATTTCCAACTGTGTGAAAACATTAAAAATATAACAGCAAGGAGAAATGAAGAACAAGCCATATTAGAAACGTGCGTGATAAACCAACTCATAGCAACTTTGCCCGGTGGGGACATAGAGCTGCCTATAAAAAATAAAAGTTATCTAGTGGGGGGGGGCATCTGCAGGTTACCCGACCCCTCTCTTCCAAATGAGTCCAGCACTCATTTGCGGATAAAGAACAGACCCATCCGGAGTATTAAAGTGAAGTCACCGCCAAGACCTTCTCAAGTATTTGAGTAAGTGGTGGGAGAAACACTAGGTGAGAGTCCTTCGCGTCTTCGTTGGTCGCTAAATAGGCTGGTCGTCAACCTCATGCAGGGACAGCACCGCCCGCCCCACCTTGAGCTTCTCTCTACCATATGTAATGTTGCGCTCACCCCTGAGGGCCCGGGCCCAAGACCCTTCAATTGAGGCGTTGTCTGGGAGGTAGGCACTACAGGATAGCCCCCGCACTGCTTTTTATTGTCAGTATGCTGGCTTGGTAGGCTGGTGAAGTGCTTTGATGGTGGTTCGGTGGTCGTCTTTGTAAGTTGCTCCATGTCATGGAGGCACTGTGTGGTGATGGGGAGCCATGTTGTACTTGTTAAGTAGTTAGATGCTTCAGAGGTATCATGTCCTTAGGGGATTCTGTTTCTGAAGGTTCAATCAGGCTTATAGGCACGAATTGTATTAGGTAGTCGTATGGTGCCCTATCAATTGAGATATTCAAGCTTACGTGGAAACATGATCAATTGTTGGTCTTGGTACTCTCCCACCATGTCCGCCATATTGGGTGTCCTCTAGAAGCGGAATGTCAAGGAAGATGCTTGCAGGGAGTCTCCTTTATGGAGATAGATGCAATACAATAGATGAGTGCACAGTCCAGTCGAGACCAAAAACCTTGGTGTTCACCGAGGGGGAAGAGATGCCTGTTGTGAGCCGCCGCTCCAGGCCCCTAATGTCCGATCCTAAGCTCAGGTGTCATATAAACTGCTGCCATATCAAAAGAGAACTCTCTTTAGGTTTAATGAATGTTGGCCGTATAGATATAGTTGGGCAGCTGTACAGTGGTGCCTATAATTGGCGGATTTAGGGCTACTCGACCAGAGCTCCTGGATATGCGACCGCACAGGATTGCAGCGTGGACACGCCACCTGTTTTCTATATATCAATTAGAAATAAGTAATGAAGGAGGACTAGAAGTGAATATGTGTTTATCTGACCCCTAGCAAACATTTAGTGGCAATAGTAGTTCTACTAGACTAATATTGTAATCATGAAAACCCATATGCCAAAATCTTCTGCATCATCATCCTCATCTTATGAGGTCCTCTCAGGCGACCATCTAAGATATTTACTACATGTACACTGTCATTTGCTTGATACTCACTTATCATATGCTCAGAATCTCTGCTCTCAATCAACCACTCGTCCATGCAATTAAACTCATTTATTAAAATAAATAAAAAATCTCACTTAATGGCGTGTGCAACTAAACATTGTTTTATATTGTGTCATATGTTATAGCATTCAAACAATTTCCTGAAAATCACTAAACAAAATACTAAAAAGAGTAAAATGATTAACACTTTTCTTTTATGGAACATAAAGTATTAGTTATGCTATAGAAAATAAAGGTCAGTAAGTCTGGAGGTACAGATAATATTTAAATGAAGCTTCAATATGTATTACTTGTATACCTCACTCATACAGCGGGTTAGGGACCGGAGCCTTGCTGTAAAGTGAAAACCGCCTTAAAGTGAAACAATGTGGTTTTAGCTTTCTTTTCACTTGAAAACATGTTGAACTAACATATATTAGGGGTGCACAGTCAATATCCAGCACTCAAACCCTAGGTGTGTGCACGCTGACACAGGATCACTGCAAAGATCCTAAGAACATGTCACTTACAATTTACAAAGAATGCAGCAGCACCACTTCTTATCATCCAAGAAAGTTCCTTTATTGTCACATAGTGGGAGCCGGTTATATACAGAACAACATTTCGGGTAGTCAACCCTTATTCATGTTCACATAGTGTTTGTAAAGCCTAATCACCCTTAAATACCTACAGCCGGGTAAGACCACACCTTTTCACTAAATTACCTAAACATATATATATATCTCCTAATCTCTACTGACATCTAGTGGTCTAAACCTATATCAAAAATACAAAAATATATACAATTTTTTTTTTTATAAAAACACAGACACATTTGTTGAAAGACAGATCTAAAAAGGCCAGAATACAAAATGCAATGCTAGAAAAGGAAATTTCATATGGTATTAAAAAGTATTTCTCTCTATAAAAATATGCTCAAATCTAGTTCCCTATTCATGTAGGGAATAAAGTGTCTAATTTATTAATCCAAAATGCTTCACGTTTTTTGAGAAGCAATTCCCTATTGCAACCACGTCTAGGACTCTGTATGTAATCTATTATCTGAAATCTTAATTGTGAAATAGAGTGTCCTTTACTTATAAAATGGTGGGCAACTGGAGCACTCAGATCACCTGTTCTAATCTTAGATTTATGTTGGACTATTCTATCCCTAGCCCTCTGGGTCGTCTCTCCAATGTAAATTAGCCCACACGGACACTTAATCAGATATATCACAAAATTAGCATTGCAGTTATAATAACCCTTAATCCTGAATTTCTGTCCTGTAAGGGGTGGATAAATTCATCACCTTTTATCATATTATTGCAGCTAGTATTTGTATATACTTTTGTATTTTTGATATAGGTTTAGACCACTAGATGTCAGTAGAGATTACGAGATATATATATGTTTAGGTAATTTAGTGAAAAGGTGTGGTCTTACCTGGCTGTAGGTATTTAAGGGTGATTAGGCTTTACAAACACTATGTGAACATGAATAAGGGTTGACTACCCGAAACGTTGTTCTGTATATAACATGCTCCCACTATATGACAATAAAGGAACTTTTTTGGATGATAAGAAGTGGTGCTGCTGCATTCTTTGTAAGTTATATATTAGGGGTGCAAGAGTGCTAAGTTTAGTTTAGCACTAGCACAATACAGTATTCAATGAGTATTCAATAAAAACTATACCTGTAAAATAGTGACACTTATTGTAGTAAAATTTGCCAGACTACAACACAGACACAGATTGCACTGTAATGTTCTAAATAGAGTGAACTGAACAAAACAAAATGGTGCCTCTCACGATGAGTACAGCACTGTTTCAAAATCCTTGGAGATTGAACTTTAGCTCCACAAAGCGCTGTATTAGTGAAGCGCTGTAAAGTGAAGCGCTGTAAAGTGAGGTATACCTGTATATACTATTAGATGGTACTTTTAATCAATCACTGTAGAAAATAATTGTCCTAAATGTCTAAATAATAGCTAATGTAGAATGAACTGTTAAAAAAAAAGATTTAGCAACTACAGAACTGGGAATTTTACTTTGGTAATGAGAACATTAAGGAAATACCTGAGTCTTATGTACGGGGGAAAAGCTACATTTTATTGGATAAATATCATGTCAGATTAAGCAACCTAATTACTGCATAGCTAAAGTTAGAGACCAGGGTGGATCATTTGAGGCAGCTGATCTTGATTTTATAGAGCATATGACAGAGTATAACACAAGCTTATTCCTACTGTGAACTGCCTTGGATTAACCCCAATTATTTGTTAGTTCAATTTACACATCTTTGCAAATCAAGAGCATAGGGATACACCTCAAGAAAAGCCTGAATCCATGTTGCTGATCCTCTTTGCTATGACCAATTACGGACAAATGTAAATAAGCTTATTATCTGAGCTAACCAATCACTGTTCAAGTATTATGAAGGCTCTCCAGTCTATCTTGAAGGGGTGGAGCAGCCACATTATAGAGATATTTTACAGCAGAAGCGGATAAAATAAATAATTAATGTATGCTGTAATGCTAATTATTTTCCTCAATTTATTACTTTATGTGGCAATTAAATGTTGAGTTTAATGTCCTTTTAAATCCTAAATTTTTCTTCAAATATTCAGATACAACAATTTTTAACTTTCTAATATACTTCTTTTATTAAATTTGCTTCATACTCTTGCTATAATTTGTTGTAGAGGCAGGCAGCAATTCGCCAATGGAGCTAGCTGAGCACATCTGGTGAGTGAATTGCAAGGGGCATATATCTGCAAACAATAATCATCAGCTAGCTCCCAGTGTGTGCATTTGTATGCTCTATCTGAATCAGAAAAATATGGGTTTCGTGTTCCTTTAATGAGAGGGTTTTAATTTATGTGATGCATAGAAGAGAGAAAGTTATTTCATATAATATTAAATATAGGATAAATATTAAAAATTATATTAATCCAATGCCACAATAAGCAGTTTACAAAATAGCAACTAATTACAGTAAAAGTAAATACAAAGTAACATATAACCCTGGCCCTGTACCAGTTATCAACCTTCCACACTCTCGCTCAATCTCACACAGTAAAAACTATAGGTCACGCAATTCTAACAATCTCATTTTTATTATCATACAGTGCTTATCCCCTTTCTTTTCTTGCGCTTTCTGGAAAGTTTGTTCTGTCTGCAAAAAACTTACTACCGTTTGCGCACAGTTAGTTACTAATGCTTTTAACCTTTTTGCAATTACCGAAACCTGGCTATCTTTCTCTGACACTGCTTCCATTGCTATTCTGACACATGGTGGTCTCCACTTTAGCCATACCCCTAGGCCAGGTGGGAGACATGGTGGTGGTGTTGGGATCTTGCTCTCCCACTCCTGCCCGTTCAGTATCTGCCTCTGCTCCCATCTCTCTCCTTCTCCTCCTTTGAATTTCACTGTATTCACCTGTTCTCCCCCTCTCTCAGAATTACAGTCATCTATAGCCCTCCTGGACCAACCTCCTAATTCCTTGACAACTTTCCTGCCTGGCTTCCTCACTTTCTCTCTCCAAATATATTGACTCTAATACTTGGGGACTTCAACATCTCCAATGATAACCCATCTGCCCCTGCTGCCTCTAAACTTCTTTCACTCACATCTTCATTCAATCTCTCACAATCCCCCCTATTCCCTACTTACCACAACTGACACTTTATTGACCTGATCATTTCCTACCTCTGCTCTATATCTGACTTCACGTGTCACCCTTTTGCCATTTCAGACCACCACCTGCTCACCTATAATCTTAATGAATTGTGTAAACCCACTTCTCCATCTCGCCCCCCCCCCACCTGTAGAAATCTGCACGCTGTAGATCAGCTCCAATTTTCCAAACGTATTTAACATCTCCTCCCTCACACTTCCATCGTAACCTGCCCTGATCTTGCTACAGCCCACTATAACAATACTCTCTCCTCTACACTAGACACTATTGCTCCTCTCCAACTGCACAAAACCCCACACCATCTGCTACAGCCATAGAACTCTCAGCAAACACGCTACTTGCAAAAATGAACCCGCATTGCTGAGCGCGCTTAGAGGAAATTTTACTCTGAACCTAATTTCATCCACTATAAGTTTGTTTGTTTTTTCAAATATTTTTTATTAAGATTCAAGTTATGGCATACAAGCATTGAATATTAGTAGATCATATACAATAAAGAGAAACATAATGTCAAGGCTTACAACCAGTGTAAGGGTAAATTTACAGAACACGTTCATATGTTATATTGAAAATGTAGTAAACATATTGTATGCCTGTTAAACGAGAAACCCACTCAATGGCTCATGAGGTTACTCTCAGACCTCCTATTGACTTATAAGAAATGAAACTATAGCAGGCACTCTGAAACAAAAGGGTACCACTTTTAGGTCCAAAATGGTGAACCTTATTATATACTTCTTAAACTTGTATATAGTAGAGTATTTTTTTTTTTAAGGTAAATAAACATTATAGGTTATCTTGGGGTATATTCAAGTTAGTTGCTTATCAAATAACGTATAAAAAGGAAATTTATGCTTACCTGATAAATGTATTTCTTTTACGATATGACGAGTCCACGGATTTCATCCTTACTTGTGGGATTACGCCTCCTGGTCAGCAGAAGGAGGCAAAGAGCACCACAGCAGAGCTGTATATATAGCTCCTCCCTTCCCTCCCACTCCAGTTATTCGACCGAAGTTAGGAAGAGAAAGGAAAAGTCAAGGTGCAGAGGTAACTGAAGTTTAACCAAAAGAAAAACCTGTTTGAAAAATTGACAGGGCGGGCCGTGGACTAATCATATCATAAAAGAAATAAATTTATCAGGTAAGCATACATTTCCTTTTCTTTTACAAGATATGACGAGTCCACGAATTTCATTCTTACTTGTGGGATACAATACCAAAGCTATAGGACACGGATGAAAGGGAGGGACAAGACAGGAACCTAAATGGAAGGCACCACTGCTTGAAGAACTTTTCTCCCAAAAACAGCCTCTGACGAGGCAAAAGTATCAAATTTGTAAAATTTGGAAAAAGCGTGAAGAGACGACCAAGTTGCAGCCTTGCAAATCTGTTCAACAGAAGCATCATTCTTAAATGCCCATGAGGAAGCCACAGCCCTAGTAGAATGAGCAGTAATTCTTTCAGGAGGCTGCTGTCCAGCAGTCTCATATGCAAGACAGATGATACTCTTCAGCCAAAAAGAAAGAGAGGTAGCTGTAGCTTTCTGGCCCCTACGCTTTCCAGAAAAAACAACAAATAATGAAGATGATTGACGGAAATCCTTAGTCGCCTGCAAGTAAAACTTCAGAGCACGAACCACGTCCAAGTTATGTAACAGACGCTCCTTTTTAGAAGAAGGGTAAGGACACATGGAAGGAACAACAATTTCCTGATTAAGAAACAATCTTAGGAATGAAACCAGGTTTAGTACGTAAGACCACCTTATCAGAATGGAAAATAAGATAAGGAGAATCATATGGTAAAGCTGAAAGCCCAGAAACTCTGCGAGCATAAGAAATAGTAACCAAAAATAAAACTTTCCAAGATAACAACTTAATATCTATGGAATGCATAGGTTCAAACAGAACCCCTTGAAGAACATTAAGAACTAAATTCAAACTCCAAGGAGTAGCAATAGGTCTAAACACAGGCCTGATTCTAGTTAGAGCCTGACAAAAAGATTGAACGTCTGGAACATCTGACAGACGTTTGTGTAACAGAATAGACAAAGCAGAAATCTGTCCCTTTAAGGAACTTGCTGACAACCCTTTCTCCAATCCTTCTTGGAGAAAAGCTAGAATCCTGGGAATCCGAACCCTACTCCATGAGTAGCCCTTGGATTCGCACCAATAAAGATATTTACGCCATATCTTATGGTAAAACTTTCTAGTAACAGGCTTACGAGCCTGAATCAAGGTATCAATGACCGAATCAGAGATCCCTCGCTTAGATAAAATCAAGTTTTCAATCTCCAAGCAGTTAGCTGCAGAGAAACTAGATTCGGGTGATGGAAGGGTCCCTGAATGAGAAGGTCCTGCCTCAATGGAAGCTTTCATGGTGGCAGAGAGGACATGTCCACCAGATCTGCATACCAAGTCCTGCGCGGCCACGCAGGAGCGATTAGAATTACTGAAGCCCTCTCCTGTTTGATCCAAGCAATTACCAGGGAAAGGAGAGCAAATGGTGGAAACACATAAGCTAGGCTGAACGGCCAAGGCACTGCCAAGGCGTCTATCAGTTCGGCCTGAGGATCCCTTGATCTGGATCCGTATCTTGGGAGCTTGGCATTCTGACGAGACACCATCAGATCCAATTCCGGTCTGCCCCACCTGAGAATCAGAGCGGCAAAGACCTCCAGATGGAGTTCCCATTCCCCCAGATGAAACGTCTGTCTGCTCAAAAAGTCCGCTTCCCAGTTGTCTACTCCTGGGATGTATATTGCTGACAGATAACAAGAGTGAGCCTCTGCCCACCAAATTATCTTGGATACTTCTGTCATCGCTAAGGAACTCCTTGTTCCTCCCTGATGATTGATGTAAGCCACAGTTGTGATGTTGTCCGACTGGAACCGGATGAATTTGGCCGAAGCCAACTGAGGCCAAGCCTGAAGCACATTGAATATCGCTCTTAACTCCAGGATATTGATTGGAAGTAGAGACTCTGACCGAGTCCACACACCCTGAGCCTTCAGGGAATTCCAGACTGCACCCCAACCTAGCAGACTGGCGTCCGTTGTCACTATCACCCATGAGGGTCTGTGGAAGCACGTCCCTTGGGAAAGATGATCCTGCGACAGCCACCAATGAAGAGAGTCTCTTGTCTCCTGATCCAGCTCTATCTGAGGAGACAAATTTGCATAATCCCCATTCCACTGTCTGAGCATGCTCAGTTGTAGAGGTCTGAGATGAAAACGAGCAAACAGAATGATGTCCATTGCCGCCACCATCTATCCAATTACCTCCATGCACTGAGCCACTGATGGCCGAGGATTGTACTGAAGGGCTCGGCATGTATTCAGAATCTTTAACTTTCTGACCACTGTCAAGAAGATATTCATGGATACAGAATCTGTGGCCAAGGGATAGTTCATTCGTCTTAAAAGGAACTGCACAAGAGCAAAAGACTATGAACGTGATGCTGAAGCATTGCAGGATAGATTGAAGGAAAGGGGATATAGCATCAGAGTTCTTAAGAAAGCTAGAAATGAAGTGGACAAACTAACAAGAGATTCCCTTTTGGTAGACCATATAAAATCTAGTGGTCACCAAGAGCACAAACTAACATTTGTTACGGATTATTCAGAACAATATCATACTATCTGTAATATAACCCGGGACATTTCAAATTGTTGGCAGCTTATGATGGTCTAGCTGATGCAGTAAGTAAAGGCTGCAGATTTTCGTATCGAAGAAATAAATCTGTGGGTAGCATTTTGTCTCCCTCTGTCATGAACCAAGCCTCCAGACGAAAAAGAAAAAGAAAAGGTCTGGGAGGCATTCTGCTAAGAAGGGCTGTGTGGGGATTTGAACCTGTGATTCTGTGGTTGCTATTTCTGTTTGCTTACATGTTGAGCCACAGCCAGTTCTAGCAATAGCATGGATCTTAAAAGATCTGATAAATAACTATTTGCCTTACTTGTTATTACACCTGTGCAACACACAGGTGTTCTCAATTCTGGAATTAATCAGAACCAACCCTGTGCAAAACCTCCCTATTTAAGGATGGCTTTTAGTCTGCATTTGTGTCTTCACATTGGATCTGTTTTGTCAAGTCAGAACCTGTTTCCTGTATTTCTTTGGAGAAAGATTTCCTTTGCACCTGTTTACAAGGTATTACCAGGAGAAAGCCTTTACCTTTAAACCTGTTACCAATCTACAAGTTTGTTTCCTGCTTTATGCAATTCCTGCACTTGGCCATTGCCAGGAGAAAGATTTCCTTTGCACCTGTTTACAAGGTATTACCAGGAGAAAGCCTTTACCTTTAAACCTGTTACCAATCTTCAAGTTTGTTTCCTGCCTTGTGCATTTCCTGCACTCAGCAATTACAAGGAGAGAAACTTTACCTTTAAACCTGTTACCAGTTTGCAAGTTGTTTCCTGCATTGTGTAATTCCTGCACTCAGCAATTTCAAGGAGAGAGACTTTACCTTTAAACCTGTTACCAGTTTGCAAGTTGTTTCCTGCATTGTGCAATTCCTGCACTCAGCAATTTCAAGGAGAGAGACTTTACCTTTAAACCTGTTACCAGTTTGCAAGTTGTTTCCTGCATTGTGCAATTCCTGCACTCAGCAATTACAAGGAGAGAGACTTTACCTTTAAACCTGTTACCAGTTTGCAAGTTGTTTCCTGCATTGTGCAATTCCTGCACTCAGCAATTACAAGGAGAGAGACTTTACCTTTAAACCTGTTACCAGTTTGCAAGTTGTTTTCTGCCTTGTGCAAATCTTACATTTCAGTTATTACCAAGAGAAAGACTTTCCTTTTTGAATCTGCATCTCTGCTTACTAGTTTTCTTTATTTTCACTCCTGCTGTATGTGGTCTTAACATACCTGAGTAGCATATTTAAATATTCTGCAAGTATTTGCTTAAACAAAGTATTTTGTTGTTTAAATAAATTTGTTTTCATTTTCAATCAGTATGGCTTCTACTAATCTTCCTTTAAAGCAACTGTTCCAGACAATGAGGCTCTCACATGACATCCTGAGACAGAACATGACAGAATGTGAAGACCTTAAAAGAGAGCCCTCTGGGATTATTGCTGTATTGGAATCAGTGTTAAAGTTTATTAAGGACATACTGATTAACTTCATGGAGCTGGTGGAAATGTTATCTCTCCCAACCAAAACCTTGTCTGAAGTTACCTCCCAAACAAGGAAGGGTTTTAAAGAACCCTTAACAGAAGAGGAAAAGACTCGGCGAAGACAGCTTAACCTCTGTTTCTATTGTGGGGGAACTGGTCACCACATCACAGGGTGTCCAGTAAGACCCCCTAGAGGATCAAGTCGAGATATAGCCAAGTTTAAAATGGACTCTGATGTTAAGGGAACAAATTATTCTTCCACTAGCAAACTTAAAGATACTCCTGGAGAGGATCCAGCTACTGAGAATACATTAATTCTACAAACAACCGTTTCTAACACGCTTCAAGAAATGGTACCTGATTTGAAACAGATGGCCATTGGGAGTACAACTCCAACTACATCCATTACCCATACCACTGCGTCTGTTTCTGCATCAACCACATTGGGGAACTCTGCAAAAATACCTCCTGGAAATCCTGCACATTACCTTGTTTCTGCCCTGGCTGGAGATCCAGCTAACAAAAGTCACTCATCAGACATAAAAGTGACAAACCTTCCAGCTGAATCAGACTCTGCCAATTCTAAAGATCCACACCTCCTTGTACCACCTTCACCCAGCTACTCATTGACTGAGAAAGAATTGGATGAGATGGTTGAATTGGATATAAATGACACAGAAAATGAATTCCTGGACTCTGAAGGAGAGGTCATACCTTATCCGGAGGTACTCTACCCATCAGGCAAATATGACCCAGATAACGAATTCCTTGACTCTGAAGGAGAGGTCTTTTCCTACCCGGAGGTACCCTGCCCATCAGCCAGTCCATTGCAAGCTGCTGGGTATATTCAGGAACCTCTAAATCAAAACTGTCTTGGTTTTTCAGCTCTTGTTATGCCTACAGGGATATCTTCTAAGGGTCCCCAATCTCAGGCAGCTGTTCCAAGCAAAGAATCCATTCCATCTGATTGTATTAGGGCTTCAAATGGAACACTTGTTCGTAAATCCCACCTTCAGATGTTTGAACAGGCTTTGAGTGCCCAGAGTGCGCTCTTTGGAGGGGGCATCTGTCATGAACCAAGCCTCCAGACGAAAAAGAAAAAGAAAAGGTCTGGGAGGCATTCTGCTAAGAAGGGCTGTGTGGGGATTTGAACCTGTGACTCTGTGGTTGCTATTTCTGTTTGCTTACATGTTGAGCCACAGCCAGTTCTAGCAATAGCATGGATCTTAAAAGATCTGATAAATAACTATTTGCCTTACTTGTTATTACACCTGTGCAACACACAGGTGTTCTCAATTCTGGAATTAATCAGAACCAACCCTGTGCAAAACCTCCCTATTTAAGGATGACTTTTAGTCTGCATTTGTGTCTTCACATTGGATCTGTTTTGTCAAGTCAGAACCTGTTTCCTGTATTTCTTTGGAGAAAGATTTCCTTTGCACCTGTTTACAAGGTATTACCAGGAGAAAGCCTTTACCTTTAAACCTGTTACCAATCTACAAGTTTTTTTCCTGCTTTATGCAATTCCTGCACTTGGCCATTGCCAGGAGAAAGATTTCCTTTGCACCTGTTTACAAGGTATTACCAGGAGAAAGCCTTTACCTTTAAACCTGTTACCGATCTTCAAGTTTGTTTCCTGCCTTGTGCATTTCCTGCACTCAGCAATTACAAGGAGAGAAACTTTACCTTTAAACCTGTTACCAGTTTGCAAGTTGTTTCCTGCATTGTGTAATTCCTGCACTCAGCAATTTCAAGGAGAGAGACTTTACCTTTAAACCTGTTACCAGTTTGCAAGTTGTTTCCTGCATTGTGCAATTCCTGCACTCAGCAATTTCAAGGAGAGAGACTTTACCTTTAAACCTGTTACCAGTTTGCAAGTTGTTTCCTGCACTCCGCAATTACAAGGAGAGAGACTTTACCTTTAAACCTGTTACCAGTTTGCAAGTTGTTTTCTGCCTTGTGCAAATCTTACATTTCAGTTATTACCAAGAGAAAGACTTTCCTTTTTTAATCTGCATCTCTGCTTACTAGTTTTCTTTATTTTCACTCCTGCTGTATGTGGTCTTAACATACCTGAGTAGCATATTTAAATATTCTGCAAGTATTTGCTTAAACAAAGTATTTTGTTGTTTAAATAAATTTGTTTTCATTTTCAATCAGTATGGCTTCTACTAATCTTCCTTTAAAGCAACTGTTCCAGACAATGAGGCTCTCACATGACATCCTGAGACAGAACATGACACCCTCACAGCTTAAAAAACCTGCTCCAGCTACACAATCTTCTTGGCTTAGACATAGGGGCACATACAGATGTGGGAACATCCAATGCAAAGCGTGTGAACATGTCCATATAGGCTCATCGTTTCAATCCTGTACTACAGGGGAAAGCTTTGAAGTAACAGCTTGTGTGAACTGTAGATCTACTTATTGCATCTACCTTGTGTGGTGTACAGTTTGCAACCTCCAATACATAGGTTTAACAACAAGGGAGGTACGCTCACGGATACGTGAGCATTTATCAACCATTAGAGTGGGTAAAAGTAGCACCCCCATAGTTAATCATTTTGTTAATACACACAACAAAGATTGTGCAAGCCTCAGATGGATGATAATTGAGAAAGTCCAGGCCCGGGGGAGGGGTGGAGATAAGTTCCAGATTTTATCCAGGCAGGAGATGTACTGGATATTCAGACTTCAGACCAAGGTACCTTTTGGTCTGAACTCTGAATATGACTTTATCAATCATTGGAATTGATTCTGTCATCCACCTATCCCCTAGGTCTCTTTAAAAGTATTTAAAGCATTTAAAAGCTTTTAAAAAAACAGATAAAAGCAAATAATTGTCACCCTCACGTTTTAACAACATATTAACCAATAGCACTTATGTGTGCATAGGATTGATAAATACCCTTACCTATACTTGACAATAAAACCCCATGCTTAGATATATAAAGAGGTATATATGATATATGCTATATTTGTTTCCAACTTGCTTATTTAATATATTATAGGGTTTACATGTTTCACACTCAGTGGTAATTATTATAAAAATTAAGCAAAGTACTCCAGCCCCTTTGAGAGGGACTTTATACAAAATTGTAAATATTTCTTCTCTTAGCTTTATTTTATATCTTTTATATCTATTGTTTTATATATCCATTTAATTTTCATTTAATTTTCATTTATTTATCAGTATAAGCCATCTCAAATAAATGAAATATAACAACAAGGATTGTAGATAATGTTAGACATATGTAAATTCAGGATATTGTTGAATTGTATATTTCATATTGCACAAATTAATGTATATATAATCTATTTCATTGTCAAAATAAGAGTATCATGTACTGTACCTTTAAAGCCCTAATTGATGATTAAGATTTCCTCCAATCAAACCCCAGTGAGGGGTTTTTAAACTAGAATGTTTGTATGATGTTTTAGGACTATGAGTACGGCGCAAGCCGAAACATGTTAGTCTATATATTTTTTTCTCCAGTAGGGTATGTACCCTCCATGTTTTAACTATTTCTAAATAAAGAGACTTTTTATCTTAACCACAGCAACTGACATCTTGTATATCTCGAAGCCAACTGAGGCCAAGCCTGAAGCGCATTGAATATCGCTCTTAACTCCAGGATATTGATTGGAAGTAGAGACTCCAACCGAGTCCACACACCCTGAGCCTTCAGGGAATTCCAGACTGCACCCCAACCTAGCAGACTGGCGTCCGTTGTCACTATCACCCATGAGGGTCTGTGGAAGCACGTCCCTTGGGACAGATGATCCTGCGACAGCCACCAATGAAGAGAGTCTCTTGTCTCCTGATCCAGCTCTATCTGAGGAGACAAATTTGCATAATCCCCATTCCACTGTCTGAGCATGCTCAGTTGTAGAGGTCTGAGATGAAAACGAGCAAACGGAATAATGTCCATTGACGCCACCATCTATCCAATTACCTCCATGCACTGAGCCACTGATGGCCGAGGATTGTACTGAAGGGCTCGGCATGTATTCAGAATCTTTAACTTTCTGACCACTGTCAAGAAGATTTTCATGGATACAGAATCTATTAGAGTTCCCCGGAAAGAAACCCTTGTCTGTGGAGTTAGTGAACTCTTTTCTAGATTCACCTTCCACCCGTGAGTCCTTAGAAAGGACAGAACCATGTCGGTATGAGACCTTGTCAGTTGATAAGACGACGCCTGGATCAGAATATCGTCCAGAAACGGTGCCACTGCAATGCCCCGCGGTCTGAGAACCACCAGCAGAGACCCTAGAACCTTTGTGAAGATCCTGGGTGCCATGGCCAACCCGAAGGGCAGAGCCACGAACTGAAAATGTTTATCCAGAAAGGCAAATCTTAGGAACTGGTGATGATCTTTGTGGATAAGAATGTGAAGGTATTCATCCTTTAAATCCACAGTAGTCATATATTGACCCTCCTGGATCAATGGAAGAATTGTCCGAATAGTCTCCATCTTGAAGGATGGGACTCTGAGAAACTTGTTTAGACTCTTGAGATGTAAAATGGGTCGGAACATTCCCTCTTTTTTGGGAACCACGAAAAAATTTGAGTAAAACCCCCTGCCCCTGTTCCAGAATTGGAACGGGACAAATTACTTATAGTGGAAAGGTCTTTTACACAACGTAAGAATGCCTCTCTTTTTATCTGGTCTACAAACAATCATGAAGGAAGGAACCTTCCCCTTGGGAAGGAATTTTTGAACTCCAGCTGATACCCTTGAGACTCCAAGGATCCTGAATGTCTCTTATCCAAGCCTGGACAAAGAGAGAAAGTCTGCCCCCTACTAGATCCGGTCCCGGATCAGGGGCCGCTCCTTCATGCTGTCTTGGGAGCAGCAGCGGGCTTCTTGGGCTGTTTACTCTTGTTCCAAGCCTGGTTAGGTCTCCAGACGGACTTGGCTTGTGCAATATTCCCTTCCTGTTTAGCGGAAGAGGCAGAGGGGACTCCTCTGAAATTTCGAAAGGAACGAAAATTACTCTATAAATTGTCTACCCCTCTGCTTAGAATTCTTATCCTGAGGTAGGAGATGACCCTTACCTCCCGTAATGTCAGAAATTATCTCTTTCAAGTCAGGCCCGAATAGGGTTTTACCTTTGAAAGGAATAGCCAAAAGTTTGGATTTAGAGGACACATCTGCAGACCAAGATTTTAATCATAAGGCTCTGCGTGCTAAAATGGAAAATCCTGCATTTTTAGCCGCCAATTTGGCGATCTGGAAAGCGGCATCTGTAACAAAAGAATTTGCCAGCTTAAGGGCCTTAATTCTATCCAATATTTCCTCTAAAGAAGTTTCCATCTTAAGAGATTCTTCTAAGGCATCAAACCAGAATGTGGCCGCAGTTGTAACCGGGACAATGCAGGCCGTCGGTTGTCATAGAAACCCTTGATGAATAAATAGCTTTTTTAGAAGAACCTCCAATTTCTTGTCCATAGGGTCTTTGAAAGCACAACTGTCCTCAATAGGAATAGTTGTACGCTTAGCCAGGGTAGATATAGCTCCTTCCACCTTAGGGACCGTCTGCCAAGATTCCCGAACAGCGTCAGCTATAGGGTACATTTTCTTAAAGGTAGGGGAAGGTGAAAACGGAATACTCGGTCTTTCCCATTCCCGTGTAATAATATCCGAAATTCTCTTAGGAACCAGAAAAACATCAGAATAAGAAGGAACTTCTAAGTATTTGTCCATCTTACACAATTTCTCTGCTGGCACCACAATAGAGTCACAATCATCCAGAGCCAGCAAAATCTCCTGCAACAACAGACGGAGGTGTTCAAGCTTAAATCTGAAGGACATTACGTCCGAATCTGTCTGGGGTAATGCACTACCTGAATCAGACAATTCCCCTTCAGACAGAGTCTCCCTGCCTCCCACTTCAGAGCCCTGGGAGTGTACATCAGAGATCGCCAACAAGGAGTCAGAAGTCGCCTGGACCACCTGGTCCGCTCTTCTACTATGTTTGCCTTGCAATACTGGCAACTTAGACAAAACTTCTGTAAGAGTAGATGACATAACTGCCGCCATATCCTGCAGAGCAAATGAGGTGGACGCAGTTGATGGCGCCTGAGCAGGTGTTAAAGGCTGTGACGCTTGGGGAGAAAGTTGCGGCATACCCTGAGTCTCATCAAGCTGAGAAGCATCCTTAGAGTTATGTGCATTAAAGAAAATTTGTTCTTTAAATTGTAAAGCACTCTCAGTACAGGAGGGACAAAATGTAAGAGGGGGTTCCACATTGGCATCTAAGCACATAGAACAAGTGTGTTCCAATAATTCAGCCATGATAAAAAGAAAAACAAGAGCAAAATTGATCGTGTCAGATATAAAAAATAACAAAAAAAATACTTTAAATTTGAAAAACGGTACTGTGCCTTTAAATTTTAAAATGACATAAATTTGTACTGCAATTGGAAACAATATAGTTTTTTACTGCAAAAAACGGTAACAAACAAGCAATAAGCAGTTGCTATACCCAATATATATAAATCTTAGGTTAATATAGTCTCCTTTGTATTACAACTAAAATTAACCCCTGCACCAAGCCACAGCTCTGCTGTGGCGCCTACCTCACACCAACCAGATGCCTCAAGCAACCACAACCTAAGTCCGCTTGCTGATCTAGCACTTTTAAGTTAAACCAAGCAAACCTAGGAAGCAACCGGAGCCCTCTGTGTACAAGATCGGAATAACAAGTGCACATCAAGTGCGAGAACGTAGCCTCGCCCTTCGTGGGCATTATACATACAAAAAAAGGCGCCGTAAGAAAAAATCAATGTCGGGTAAACCCAATCTCCACAGTTTACTCGTATAAGCCAATGTGATCCCCAATTAAACCATGCCACATATAAATAAAGGATTAACAACCCTTTTTTACATCTCCAGCGTCAGCCTGCATATGGAAACACCACTGTTATTGTCATCGTTCTCAAACCCTGTTAGTGCAAACGGGTCACATACTTTACACAGATAACACCAACCCACTGTTTTTACACAGATTCTGTTATAAGGGAAAGACAGGTAGGGAATTAACACATAGGTTACAAGTTAGTTACCCCACTTAAGCTGCAGCAGCTAACAACCAGTCTGTTCTGAGCCATGCATTCCCCAGAAAAAGAAAGACTGTACATACCGTAGTGCTGATCTGAACCTGTCCCCCACGATAAGAGGACTCTTTACATCACTTCCTGTAGATCTGTGGGGACAAATAGGGCCTTATGTGACATCGTATAAGACCATCAGCAGGGCAGCACCAGCATGAGGAGTGAGTGATAATGAAGAACAAAAACTCCTCAGTTCCCATTGCTGAAACATCTAATGCTCCACCCTCAGAAAAATAGTACTCACTGGCCCCATTTAAAAATAATGAACACTTGATTGAAGAATCTATAACTAACACCTCACTTTACCTCTTCCTATCACTAACACAGGCAAAGAGAATGACTGGAGTGGGAGGGAAGGGAGGAGCTATATATACAGCTCTGCTGTGGTGCTCTTTGCCTCCTCCTGCTGACCAGGAGGCGTAACCCCACAAGGATGACATCCGTGGACTCGTCATATCTTGTAAAAGAAATAATAATTTGGAAATATAGCTCACAGGATATTTTTCCCCCAGTTTACAAAGTAAACTAAAGTGGGGGGGGGGGGGGGGATAGCAGTAAAGGATTAGGTTTCCTAGTGGGATAGAGATATATAACTAGGATAAGATACAAGGTCAATGGTAGTTATCTACTAGGAAACACTAGTATGTCAATATAGATCCTAATGGAGCCCTCATGGACTGTGAGACAATAAATGGCAACTATTACCTATCCAGTACCTTCCATAAGCTAGTCTTAAAAAATAGGCAGAATCAATTTTGCAATCAATCAATATATTCCTCAAGTAACATACTGAGAGAGCCCTGTTATCTCGTCCGCCGACAACGTGGCTCAATTTAAATTCGAAATCATGAGGGATTCTACATGTAAGTAGGTTGAAAATAGTGTGCCAAATAAAAAACATATAGGTATAGGAAACTAGATATAGATATATGGGAGATCACATTAGGAGGGGCCAATGGATATCTGACACTGACCATTATGGCTCTTGATATCTGAACCAACTGTAATGATTATACATCAGTAGTACTATAAGATTGACTTCTATAATAAGTGAGAACTATAGGCAAAATAAAAACATCAGTTTGAAGCATATACATATATTAAAGGTCAATGCTCTGTGATCACTTATTATTAAAAAACATAATTTATGCTTACCTGATAAATTTATTTCTCTTGTAGTGTATCCAGTCCACGGATCATCCATTACTTGTGGGATATTCTCCTTCCCAACAGGAAGTTGCAAGAGGATCACCCACAGCAGAGCTGCTATATAGCTCCTCCCCTCACTGCCATATCCAGTCATTCGACCGAAACAAGACGAGAAAGGAGAAACCATAGGGTGCAGTGGTGACTGTAGTTTAATTAAAATTTAGACCTGCCTTAAAAGGACAGGGCGGGCCGTGGACTGGATACACTACAAGAGAAATACATTTATCAGGTAAGCATAAATTATGTTTTCTCTTGTTAAGTGTATCCAGTCCACGGATCATCCATTACTTGTGGGATACCAATACCAAAGCTAAAGTACACGGATGATGGGAGGGACAAGGCAGGAACTTAAACGGAAGGAACAACTGCCTGTAGAACCTTTCTCCCAAAAACAGCCTCCGAAGAAGCAAAAGTGTCAAATTTGTAAAATTTTGAAAAGGTGTGAAGCGAAGACCAAGTCGCAGCCTTGCAAATCTGTTCAACAGAGGCCTCATTTTTAAAGGCCCAGGTGGAAGCCACAGCTCTAGTAGAATGAGCTGTAATCCTTTCAGGGGGCTGCTGTCCAGCAGTCTCATAGGCTAAGCGTATTATACTCCGAAGCCAAAAGGAGAGAGAGGTTGCCGAAGCTTTTTGACCTCTCCTCTGTCCAGAGTAAACGACAAACAGGGCAGATGTTTGACGAAAATCTTTAGTAGCCTGTAAGTAAAACTTCAAGGCATGGACTACGTCCAGATTATGCAAAAGACGTTCCTTCTTTGAAGAAGGATTAGGACACAATGATGGAACAACAATCTCTTGATTGATATTCCTGTTAGAAACCACCTTAGGTAAAAACCCAGGTTTGGTACGCAGAACTACCTTGTCTGAATGAAAAATCAGATAAGGAGAATCACAATGTAAGGCAAATAACTCAGAGACTCTTCGAGCCGAGGAAATAGCCATCAAAAACAGAACTTTCCAAGATAAAGGTTTAATATCAATGGAATGAAGGGGTTCAAACGGAACTCCCTGAAGAACTTTAAGAACCAAGTTTAAGCTCCACGGGGGAGCAACAGTTTTAAACACAGGCTTAATCCTAACCAAAGCCTGACAAAAGAATAGACAGAGCAGAGATCTGTCCTTTTAAAGAACTAGCTGATAAGCCTTTGTCCAAACCCTCTTGGAGAAAGGACAATATCCTAGGAATCCTAACCTTACTCCATGAGTAACTCTTGGATTCACACCAATAAAGATATTTAAGCCATATCTTATGGTAGATTTTCCTGGTGACAGGCTTCCGAGCCTGTATTAAGGTATCAATAACTGACTCGGAGAAGCCACGCCTTGATAGAATCAAGCGTTCAATCTCCATGCAGTCAGTCTCAGAGAAATTAGATTTGGATGATTGAAAGGACCTTGTATTAGAAGGTCCTGCCTCAGAGGCAGAGTCCATGGTGGAAGAGATGACATGTCCACTAGGTCTGCATACCAGGTCCTGCGTGGCCACACAGGCGCTATCAGAATCACCAATGCTCTCTCCTGTTTGATTTTGGCAATCAGTCGAGGGAGCAGAGGAAATGGTGGAAACACATAGGCCAGGTTGAAGAACCAAGGAGCTGCTAGATCATCTATCAGCGTTGCTCCCGGGTTCCTGGACCTGGATCCGTAACAAGGAAGCTTGGCGTTCTGGCAAGATGCCATGAGATCCAGTTCTGGTTTGCCCCAACGATGGACCAGTTGAGCAAACACCTCCGGATGGAGTTCCCACTCCCCCGGATGAAAAGTCTGACGACTTAGAAAATCCGCCTCCCAGTTCTCTACGCCTGGGATGTGGATCGCTGACAGGTGGCAAGAGTGAGACTCTGCCCAGCGAATTATCTTTGAGACTTCTAACATCGCTAGGGAACTCCTGGTTCCCCCTTGATGGTTGATGTAAGCCACAGTCGTGATGTTGTCCGACTGAAATCTGATGAACCTCAGTGTTGCTAACTGAGGCCAAGCTAGAAGAGCATTGAATATTGCTCTTAACTCCAGAATATTTATTGGGAGGAGTTTCTCCTCCTGAGTCCACGATCCCTGAGCCTTCAGGGAGTTTTAGACTGCACCCCAACCTAGAAGGCTGGCATCTGTTACAATCGTCCAATCTGGCCTGCGAAAGGTCATACCCTTGGACAGATGGACCCGAGAAAGCCACCAGAGAAGAGAATCTCTGGTCTCTTGATCCAGATTTAGTAGAGGGGACAAATCTGAGTAATCCCCATTCCACTGACTTAACATGCATAATTGCAGCGGTCTGAGATGCAGGCGCGCAAATGGCACTATGTCCATTGCCGCTACCATTAAGCCGATTGCTTCCATGCACTGAGCCACTGACGGGCGTGGAATGGAATGAAGGACACGGCAAGCATTTAGAAGTTTTGATAACCTGGACTCCGTCAGGTAAATTTTCATCTCTACAGAATCTATAAGAGTCCCTAGGAAGGAGACTCTTGTGAGTGGTGATAGAGAACTCTTTTCCACGTTCACTTTCCACCCATGCGACCCATGCGACCTCAGAAATGCCAGAACTATCTCTGTATGAGACTTGGCAATTTGAAAGCTTGACGCCTGTATCAGGATGTCGTCTAGATACGGAGCCACCGCTATACCCCGCGGTCTTAGAAGTGAGCCCAGAACCTTTGTAAAAATTCTCGGGGCAGTGGCCAACCCGAAGGGAAGAGCTACAAATTGGTAATGCCTGTCTAGAAAGGCAAACCTTAGGAACCGATGATGATCTTCGTGAATCGGTATGTGAAGGTAGGCATCCTTTAAGTCCACTGTGGTCATGTACTGACCCTCTTGGATCATGGGTAGGATGGTCCGAATAGTTTCCATTTTGAATGATGGAACTCTGAGTAATTTGTTTAAGATCTTTAGATCCAAGATTGGTCTGAAGGTTCCCTCTTTCTTGGGAACCACAAACAGATTTGAATAAAATCCCTGTCCTTGTTCCGTCCGCGGAACTGGATGGATCACTCCCATTACTAGGAGGTCTTGCACACAGCTTAGGAATGCCTCTTTCTTTATCTGGTTTGCTGATAACCTTGAAAGATGAAATCTCCCTTGTGGAGGAGAAGCTTTGAAGTCCAGAAGATATCCCTGAGATATGATCTCCAACGCCCAGGGATCCTGAACATCTCTTGCCCACGCCTGGGCAAAGAGAGAAAGTCTGCCCCCCACTAGATCCGTTTCCGGATAGGGGGCCGTTCCTTCATGCTGTCTTGGGGGCAGCAGCAGGCTTTCTGGCCTGCCTGCCCTTGTTCCAGGACTGGTTAGGTTTCCAGGCCTGTCTGGAATGAGCTACAGTTCCCTCTTGTTTTGAAGCGGAGGAAGTTGATGCTGCTCCTGCCTTGAAATTTCGAAAGGCACGAAAATTAGACTGTTTGGCCTTTGATTTGGCCCTGTCCTGAGGAAGGGTATGACCCTTGCCTCCAGTAATGTCAGCAATAATTTCCTTCAAGCCAGGCCCGAATAAGGTCTGCCCCTTGAAAGGAATGTTGAGTAATTTAGACTTTGAAGTCACGTCAGCTGACCAGGATTTAAGCCATAGAGCCCTACGCGCCTGGATGGCGAATCCGGAATTCTTAGCCGTTAGTTTAGTCAAATGAACAATGGCATCAGAAACAAATGAGTTAGCTAGCTTAAGCGTTCTAAGCTTGTCAATAATGTAATTCAATGGAGCTGTCTGGATGGCCTCTTCCAGGGCCTCAAACCAGAATGCCGCCGCAGTAGTGACAGGCGCAATGCATGCAAGGGGCTGTAAAATAAAACCTTGTTGAATAAACATTTTCTTAAGGTAACCCTCCAATTTTTTATCCATTGGATCTGAAAAAGCACAACTGTCCTCAACCGGGATAGTGGTACGCTTTGCTAAAGTAGAAACTGCTCCCTCCACCTTAGGGACCGTCTGCCATAAGTCCCGTGTAGTGGCGTCTATTGGAAACATTTTTCTAAATATAGGAGGTGGGGAAAAGGGCACACCGGGTCTATCCCACTCCTTGCTAATAATTTCTGTAAGCCTTTTAGGTATAGGAAAAACGTCAGTACACACCGGCACCGCATAGTATCTATCCAGCCTACACAATTTCTCTGGAATTGCAACTGTGTTACGGTCATTCAGAGCAGCTAATACCTCCCCAAGCAATACACGGAGGTTCTCAAGCTTAAATTTAAAATTAGAAATCTCTGAATCAGGTTTCCCCGAGTCAGAGATGTCACCCACAGACTGAAGCTCTCCATCCTCATGTTCTGCATACTGTGACGCAGTATCAGACATGGCTCTAACAGCATTTGCGCGCTCTGTATCTCTCCTAACCCCAGAGCTATCGCGCTTGCCTCTGAATTCAGGCAATCTAGATAATACCTCTGACAGGGTATTATTCATGATTGCAGCCATGTCCTGCAAGGTAATAGCTATGGGCGTCCCTGATGTAATTGGCGCCATATTAGCGTGCATCCCCTGAGCGGGAGGCGAAGGGTCTGACACGTGGGGAGAGTTAGTCGGCATAACTTCCCCCTCGACAGAACCCTCTGGTGATAATTCTTTTATAGATAAAGACTGATCTTTACTGTTTAAGGTGAAATCAATACATTTAGTACACATTCTCCTATGGGGCTCCACCATGGCTTTCAAACATAATGAACAAGTAGGTTCCTCTGTGTCAGACATGTTTAAACAGACTAGCAATGAGACTAGCAAGCTTGGAAAACACTTTAAAACAAGTTTACAAGCAATATAAAAAAACGTTACTGCGCCTTTAAGAAACACAAATTTTCCCAAATTTTGAAATAACAGTGAAAAAATGCAGTTACACTAACAAAATTTTTACAGTGTATGTAATAAGTTAGCAGAGCATTGCACCCACTTGCAAATGGATGATTAACCCCTTAATACCAAAAACGGAATAACAAATGACAAAAACGTTTTTTAAACAGTCACAACAACTGCCACAGCTCTACTGTGGCTTTTTACCTCCCTCAATACGACTTTTGAAGCCTTTTGAGCCCTTCAGAGAAGTCCTGGATCATGCAGGAAGAAGCTGGATGTCTGTGACTGTAATTTTTGTTGTGCAAAAAAACGCCAAAATAGGCCCCTCCCACTCATATTACAACAGTGGGAAGCCTCAGGGAACTGTTTCTAGGCAAAATTCAAGCCAGCCATGTGGAAAAAACTAGGCCCCAATAAGTTTTATCACCAAACATATATAAAAAACGATTAAACATGCCAGCAAACGTTTTAAAATACACTTTTATAAGAGTATGTATCTCTATTAATAAGCCTGATACCAGTCGCTATCACTGCATTTAAGGCTTTACTTACATTACTTCGGTATCAGCAGCATTTTCTAGCAAATTCCATCCCTAGAAAAATATTTTAACTGCACATACCTTATTACAGGAAAACCTGCACGCTATTCCCTCTCTGAAGTTACCTCACTCCTCAGAATATGTGAGAACAGCAAAGGATCTTAGTTACTTCTGCTAAGATCATAGAAAACGCAGGCAGATTCTTCTTCTAAATACTGCCTGAGATAAACAGTACACTCCGGTACCATTTAAAAATAACAAACTTTTGATTGAAGAAATAAACTAAGTATAAAACACCACAGTCCTCTTATGACCTCCATCTTAGTTGAGAGTTGCAAGAGAATGACTGGATATGGCAGTGAGGGGAGGAGCTATATAGCAGCTCTGCTGTGGGTGATCCTCTTGCAACTTCCTGTTGGGAAGGAGAATATCCCACAAGTAATGGATGATCCGTGGACTGGATACACTTAACAAGAGAAATAGGGGATATATCAATATAGAAAAATAACTTTTAGCATGAATTCTATGAGAGTAAATAGTCCCATTTACAATCCTATAGGATATGTGTAGAAGCAAGGAACTTTTGGACAATATTTATCAGAGGGCATCGATTCAGTTCAAAGCACTGGGAGAGTGTATCTGTATAACCAGGGGATAAAGAGAGAATGGCTTTATCCTACCCTGTTTTTCTGATCCTTGTAGGAGTGAGGTAAGAGTTCCTTAGATAGATGCTCCGGTCTAAGAAAATCTCGAGACTGAGATTCCCAGGGAGGTAGCATGATCTCAGACCAGAGCCCCGCAGCGGGCATCTTCAGGGTGAGTAACAGCATGATCTTCTCAAAGTAAGCAGCCGAGCATAGGACTATATCGCTGCCTCGAGTATTTTGGAGCTTATATAGATCACCATCTAGTGTACATGAAGGATGCTGTTGTATGTTTCCCTGCAAGTTGAACTCCAATTTCGTCAAAACACAGCCGCTGTGATCAGATGGCTTGGGATTCCCAGGAATATGGAACAGATAAGGTTTCTGACATTCTGCTCTCAGCAATCCCTGCTCACCTATCAGCAAGTATTCTTCTGTAAAGTAAGATAGTGCTTCTACTCAGGGGTCAAGTCGAGCAGGAACACATGGAAACTGAGTTCCTGCACTATTTTTGCAGGAGGAACTAATTGTTCGGGATGCAAAGACAAACCCACAAATAACTTCAGGTGAAATACAGGAAACAGGATATGTGCTGTGGCTGTTTCAAGATGCACAATAAGGAGGCACTTGAAGAAAGATGGGCTGCATGGTCGAGTCGCCAGAAGAAAGCCATTACTATGCAAATGCCACAAAGTATCCCGTTTACAATATGCCAAACAGCACAGACAAGCCTCAAACCTTCTGGCACAAAGTCATTTGGAGTGATGAAACCAAAATTGAGCTTTTTGGCCACAACCATAAACGCTACATTTGTAGAGGAGTCAACAAGGCCTATGATGAAAGGTACACCATTCCTACTGTGAAACACGGAGGTGGATCACTGATGTTTTGGGGATGTGTGAGCTACAAAGGCACAGGAAATTTGGTCAGAATTGATGGCAAGATGAATGCAGTATGTTATCAAACAGAACGCCTCATTTTTCACTTCATTATTAGAGTTTGAACACTGCTGATTTGCATTCTCAATTCCTTGGATATCTTTTTATATCCCTTTTCTGTTTTATATAGTTCAACTACCTTTTTCCCACAGATCCTTTGACAATTCTTTTTCTTTCCCCATGATTAAGAATCCAGAAACGTCAGTGCAGCAC